>NC_055962.1:30769834-30777334 GCF_018492685.1 Alosa sapidissima | reverse complement strand
TAGACCATGTCTTCTAAAACTATTTTTACGTGCCGCGAACGGAGCGCTTCAGTTTTGGACCCGGTGTAGCCCAGGCGTTAAATCCTGAAAGCAACCTGCCAGCGAGGAGACACTATCTGTTTAGAGAGGAGACGACATAATGGAAAGCTTTAGCTACATGCTGGGGACCGTATGTAAAAAGATGTAAATGACCATGAAAATGGCATCAACATGCATATTTCTTTGTCCAAGACCAACATGGGTTTTTATTGGAGGTCAGTGTGATGAAAGCTTCCGAGGTTTATCTCCATAACTTTACCTGAGTAGTTTAATGGGTTAAGCTGATTTCATTTATACTGGCCATCTCCATGTTTAAAAACACTGTGACTGGTAGATAGTAGTAGCATTTCTGCAGTTTTCTTATATTTCTAGATCAGTGTTTCTCAAACTTTTTCAGACGAAGGACCACTTAACCAATAAAAAAGAAACGTATGGACCACCTAGCTAACCACCAACGTATGGACCACCTAGATAAAAAAAGATTAGACCTACTTCAACAGTATATTAGCCTACACAATAGGCCTACTCACTGAACCACCTTGCTTATTGTCTTTGCACTTTGCTTATTGTGTCAGAGGATTCATATTATTTAAACTGGCATATCTTACATACAGTGTTGCAGGGATGGTTATCTAATGGTTATGGACATGTATAAGGGTGTCCTGTAGTTGTCAGTATTTAACATCACTATGCAAAATATTTCCATTATTTCCATAGCTTATATCCAAATATATCCAGTGTCCCTCATTGTTGAATGGTTGCGGGGTAGAACGTCTGTCCAGCAAATGTCAACTGTGGTGTCTGAGAAAGGTCTGGGTCTGAGGGTGGTCTTTTCATGGACAAATCGAGCAGAAAGAAGTTTGTGGAGTGGGGGGCGGGAGGGGGGTTGGTGTGGACAGCCCTGAGCAGCATACTAAAGGCCGATGGGGGTGTGATGTAAGCGAGGCCCGGGGGCTAGAGTAGCAGAGAGCTGCTGGCATCAGAGGGACAACTCACTGACCCCTCCTCCCAACCAGGCAGGCACCAAGCCATGCAGTCACCCTCCATCACTGTAAGTCTTTTGTTTCTCATTCAATCTCTCTCTTACTCTCTCTCTCTCTCTCTCTCACACACACACACACACACACACACACACACACACACACACATAGCCTACTCTCTCTCTCTCACACACACACACACAGCGTACTCTCTCTTTTTCTCTCACACACACACATAGTCTACTCTCTCTCTCTCTCTGTCTCACACACACACACACACACACACACACACAGCCTCTCTCTCACACACACACACACAGCGTACTCTCTCTTTTTCTCTCACACACACACATAGTCTACTCTCTCTCTCTCTCTGTCTCACACACACACACACACACACACACACAGCCTCTCTCTCACACACACACACACACACATAGCCTCTCTCTCTCTCTCTCTCTCTCTCTCACACACACACACAGCCTACTCTCTCTCTCTCCATCACTATTATGTTGCTGTATCAAGACAAGAGTGGATATACTCGCCACTCTCCCTACTCGATCCTCCCTGTATACCTGATCTATCTGCTCATCTCAGGCCCAGCCCCCACACTAAACATGCTGAAGATCACTCACTCTTCAGACTCCATTGTTCACTCCCCACCAGTTAAAGTGGATCAGCTTGATGTGAACCATGCCCCTCTCTTCTTCCTCTTGGACTGGACATCTACCAGAGACAGCTGGACTAGCCCCACAGACCACCCTCAAAAGGCCACTGTTGTCTCTGTCTCAGTGCAGACCACAGCTGGACACAGCAACTAATCAGATCCTGGCTGGACCAGGGCCTGATTTGGGCTGGACTGAGCTGCTCCAGGTACTCCAGGCTGTTTACTGGGTATCATCAACACACACACACACACACACACAACAACAACAAACGGAACTTTGAGATTTGATGAAATGGAATCGAATTGAATCGGTCAGTAACAGGTATTTACATTGTTTGTTGGCATTTTTCATCAACTGACCTCAGACTCTGGCCATCGATTTCCCTATCTGACAGATTTAAAAGACACTAAGGTGATAGACCTACTGATTGGTGATGCTGATGTCAAGTGCACTTAATCTCACTGACAAGTGTAGCGAAAAAATGCTGAGGTATGTTCTTTCAGTGGGCAGAGGGCTTCGGCATGAAATTTTTATTTGTGGTCAGAGCCTCCGAAGGTTGAAAAGATTTCTCACATTGGTAGTCTTCCACATAGATAGTAAAATAATGAACAGAGCCACTCCGTAGGACTTGAAGGGTGGGAAGTGAAGTCAATTTGAACCAGTTTTCAGTTAGGCTAAGCTAGTTGGGCATCGTTTGTACTGCACAGCCTCAGCTCAGTTTAGTGACATAGATGTGATGTTGAGGAATAGACTGAAGCAGGGCAACTCATCTGGTAGCAGCGTTCAGGAAATTAGGACTGACATCAGAATGTGCAGACATGTTTGTGTGCCACATGTTCGTGTGCAGCTTTTGATATAGGTATTCTGTTCCAACATAGTAACAATCGGATAAAACATCACAAATAGCTTTTTTCCGATGCTTTCCTCTATGGCTCGTACCCAAAGGCTTTTCCTCACACTTTCCACACACACTTGTGTGGCACACTTTCCGAACGTCCGCTTACCCCAAGAATTCTCATTTGGTCTTTGTTTGGTTTTAGACTTGCATTTGCTGAAAGACTTTACATACAACTTTACATATACCACACACGCATGCAGGCACGCACATACGCACGCACGCACGCACGCACGCACATCTTTACAAGCTTTACCAACAACTAATTCCTTGATTGCTAATAAAGCTCACAGGATTATACATCCTGAGAGACACTCAAAGCACAGCTGCTGTCTCCCCTGATGTAAAAAAACTATTAAGAGCAATACTGTCTGGCAATACTATAAATAACAACTAAGAAATATATGCAGTTCATTTATCTACTCTGGGCACCCAATAGCTGAGGGTTTGTGAGAAGTGAAATTTGTAGAGCAGTGCCATGCGTCATGCCCTAGTTATTCTACATATGCTAGAACTGATTCACTTCCTCTGACAGAGACCGGTGCTTAGAAACACAGACACACATACTGTACGCGCGCTCGCACGCACACACATATCCACACATACACACACACGCACACACATTAAACATAACTATACGGTGACAGCAGAAAAACTCTTCAAAAACACGTCATAAAAGCTGACACTTTTTAATGCATACCTCTCCATTAGAGAGATGAATCCCTGAGAACATCTGAAAAGTGAGAGCTATTGAGAGAGAGCGAGATAAAAAATAGAAGACAGATCGTTCATGCATACATAATTCCATAGCAGACTGCAGAGTATGACTGACAAGAATAACCCACCCCACCCTAACCCACCCCACCCCATCATCTCTCTACCGCTGTCATCCCTCAGTTCAACAGCAGGCCAACACCCAACACACTAAGATTACTCATTTCCAAAGGGTTTGTGCATTCCTCTTAGCATAGCCATATCATCAATCACAGCTGGCTTAAGCAAATAGTTCACCCTACTACTTACTGGTCTTAATTGTGGCATATCTGTAGCAATTACTGTTGATAAAGGAGCTTAATTGGTCTCTCAGTCATTTGCAAATGCGATGCATGTATCTAAAATATAAAACATGAACCCCATGGTGAAGAAGCATTATCATTTGTTATTTCACATGTTAATTTCATGCTTCATATCACTTATGTCCCCATTAAGCAAACATAATACAACTCAGACATTCATTATCTCTTTATACCTGTGCAGCAGAGCCACGCTACGATGGTCTCAGGTTGCACTGTTTGAGTTCAGATGTTGTAAGGAATGCACACCACCCATGTTACACAAGTTTTAGAGCTTTGCACAAACCCATTCCGCACAGACTTCCAAAAGTGCTACCAATGAACATGATGAGTACACAGCACACTCCACTCTTCATCTCGCAGCCAAGATAGCACACAGTAGCTGCCCCAGAACTGACCAAGTTGGCTAACTGGGCGATTGGATCTCTGCCAGAAGTGCTTGGTCAGTTTTCATTTCTGGAATCAAATGAAGGGAACCCCCCCCCCTCAATAAAAGAAACTGTATCTAGACATGGGAAAAGAAACTGCAGCTAGACATGGGAAAAGAAACTGTATCTAGACATGGGAAAGTAAACTGTAGCTAGACATGGGAAAAGAAACTGTATCTAGACATGATAAAAGAAACTGTAGCTAGACATGGGAAAAGAAACTGTATCTAGACATGGGAAAATAAACTGTATCTAGGACATGGGAAAATAAACTGTATCTAGACATGGGAAAATAATCTATATCTAGACATGGGAAAATAAACTGTATCTAGGACATGGGAAAATAAACTGTATCTAGACATGGGATAAGAAACTGTAGCTAGACATGGGAAAAGAAACTATATCTAGACATGGGAAAAGAAACTATATCTAGACATGGGAAAAGAAACTATATCTAGACATGGGATAAGAAACTGTAGCTAGACATGGGAAAGGAAACAAACCACCAACAACATCCTTAGAGCAGCCTTGCTGTCTACACTACAGGTCCCCTCATACCAGAGTGAACAGAACACCTCAGTGCCCAGTATAGCAATTCCTGTTAGAGCAGACTTGCTGTCTACAGACCCCCTCATACCAGAGCTGTGCTCATGGAGGCTGAAGCACCTCATCAAAACACCCCATCCACACACACACACACACACACACACACACACACACACACACACACACACACACACACAGCATCCTGGGATCAATCGTCTGACCTTGCCCGTGTGGTTGCTTCATGCTCTGCCAACTTTATTATAGAGCAGAATAAAGAGGAGCCCTCCCAGTCTCTCATAACTTCACACAGACTAGACAGTTGAAGCAATATGGCAGTAACTCAGACACCAATAAAAAACCCTAAGGTTCAACTTATCTATAAACATCAGTGTTGAATGGTAAATAAACAACAAAAACAAAAATGTAGAGACAGAGAGACCCTTAAATAATGAAAGACTCTTAATTTGTCTATTTAAGGAATCTTAACAGATGCAAACCCTTCTGTTCAAGTGGGCCTCTTGTTTTCAGTGCACTGAGTCCTCTTGTTAATGTGTAGAAAAGACACTACACTCCTTACATCAGAGCAGAGCTCTTTAAAAGAGCCTTTCTACTGAAGAGCAGAGAGGGGAGCGTTTTCCTCTCTCACACACACACACACACTCTCCTGCACGCAATGTGTCACTGCTCTGAAGCCCAAGGAGGTTAGGATGGGGGGAGAAACAAACAGACGAAGCGTAATGAGCTGCAGTTTTAACAAGGCGAGGGCCAGTCTGTCTTCCTCTTTTCCTCACACATTAATGTTAATGTGAAACACACACACACACACACACACACACACACACACACACACACACACACACACACAAACCCACACACACACACACACTCACATAATCCCACATACACACACACACACACACTCACATAATCCCACATACACACACACACACACACACACACACACACACACACACACACACACAGAGTGTTGAGGGCTGTGAACACTCATAAATTGGGTTAATGTGCATGGAGGAATGGCTACCTTTTCATACGATCTCATTTCTAAAGTATACAATCTCTATCTGACGATTTCAGCTGAATATTACACCAATGACTCCAATGGTGTCTAAAATTCTGGTCCTCTTCAAATACAAATACAAACTCATAAGTTCAATGAATAGACCAACTCCTAGAAAGCATTTTTCATTAGCTGTATACCATCACAGTTACAGTAGCAGTGAAAATACAGCATATGCAGGAGGAGGCTGAAAAGATGACTCTTTGTAGACTTCCATTTTCAACAGTAATGGCTTTGGTCTCTTCTAACTGATGGATTGCAGTAGCTAAAAATGGCCCAGGTATTGTGAGTAGGAAATGCATCTTCATGACTGTTGAATCTCACCTCATGTAACCTACAGCACATGCACAGCACAATGCTGAGGTGAACATCAGCCTGGCGTTTCTTCTTAAAGGCAGATCAGGTGACATTCAGTCGAAGAGGGGTACATGCCAGGCCTACTCAGCTAAGAAAACTTCTGGGACGGGTACACACACACACACACACACACACATGCAAATAAACAACACAAACACACACACACACACACACACACATATACAAATAAACACACACACACACACACTCACATAAACCCCCACACACACACAAACACACACACATAAACCCACATACCCACACTCACACACACACACACACACTCACATAAACCCACACAAACACACACACATAAACCCACATACACCCCCCCCACACACACTCACTCACATAAACACACACACACACACACATAAACCCACATACACCCCCCCCCCCACACACTAACACACACACACACAAACACACACACATAAACCCACATACCCACACACACACACACACACACACACAAACCCACATACACACACACACACACACACCATCTCTCTTCCCCCTTAAGACATGCAGCTCTGCTCTAATTTTAGACAGTGGGGGGGCTCAGAGGATGGGGAGCGGGCTCTTGTACAGCTACAGTACGGAGGCCCTCAGGCCATCAGGCCTGGGGAAACAACACAGACCTCCATCTGAGCCCGAGCGAAAGCCTGAGGCTGAGGGAACTGCTTGAAGCTGACCCAAACAACTATGTCCAGTCACACCCGAGAACGAATCAATACAGCCATAAACAACGAACAAACAAGTGATCTGCGTGAAGTCCACAATAGGACTATGAAGCTGCAAATGTGTTCTGTTTCGATTTCACCCCCCTTGCTTAACAGTGGAGGGGGATTCAAGGAACATTAAGGTTGTGCAAGAGAGAAGAGATGGACGTACTTCATCTAGCCAGAGTGAGAGAAAGAAACAGAATGGGAATGAGAGAGGTAGATATGGGTAGAGTAGCCGGAGTTTTCCCATGCTGCGTTAGCCAGGCTATGGGTAGAGAGGGAGTGCTCCAACCATGTTCAATACTCAAGGGTTGAATCTTCAGGCGCTTTTATGTACTGTAACTGGCCATCTGCTGTCAGTATTCTGTGCCGTGAACCAGTGCAGACAATCACAGGGATCTACTGGCTTCAGCGCAGAAATAAGTAATTCTTGGACATAGCAATGTGATTGTTCAGCCTTTAGAGCCAGTAATACACTACAGAAAAAAATGGCAAGATATTACACAAATGACAGCTATACACGCTACGCAAGAAAAATGCAAAACAAGACAAGGAGGAGAAACCGTGTCAACATGATACAGTATGTTTTCGTCTAATTTATGTTGCCTAATTTCCGCACATGCCATTTTGATTATCTCAAATATTACTGCACATTTCTGACTGGAATTTGTTTGCATTGTTCAGTGAAACTGTTGACAGCCATGCTGGAGA
>NC_055962.1:30712334-30762334 GCF_018492685.1 Alosa sapidissima | reverse complement strand
GCAAGCCTAATTGAGACCTATCCACGCAGACTCCATGCTTTAATTGCGGCCAAAGGAGCAGCTACTAAATGCTGACTTAAAGGGGGTGAATATTTATGCAATCGCTTATTTTGCATTATATAATTTAATTGATGAACATTACTTTGTAGAATGTAATGCTTTCACTTAGACATTAAAGAGGGTTTTTTATACATTATTATTGTTAACAAGGCCAAATTAAATTCAATAAAAGGGGAAATATCACAGGGGGGTGAATACTGTTATAGACACTTTATATGATGAACCTTCTTTACAGCTTGCTAGGAAGAATCCATCAATCATTAAATCAATCAATCAATCCATCATCATTTATCTACTGTTAATGTTTTTCAATGAAAGCAACTGCAGGTCAAGTAAGAGGGCTTCTTTTGTTTTCTGCCTGACCAAGGCAGATGTGAGGTGTGCACATTCATTGATGAAGTAGTTGTCTGCTGAAAGCACTGCTTTCATACGAATGACAAGAAAAGGTACAAAGGCTGAGTATCTTTTTAGGATGCTAATTCGATTCAAATAGTTTGGCGCATCGTTGAGTTTCTGGGTAAATCAATAAAGGATTCTTGGAAGTGTGACACTGTCAATTGATCCAGTACCAGCACAAGGCCTTCAAACAGAAGAGCTCTGCTAGCAGGGTGAGTCTCAGTGAAGCTCTCCAATCTCCCATTAACACTAACAGAAATGTGTCAACAGTGTCTCTCTTTCTTGAGAATTACGAGAAAGCTTCCCAGCCACAGCTGTTGAGTTTAAACAAATACTGTAGCTTGTACCGTTGCTCTTTGATGCCTAACTTCACACCCCAAGTGTTTGTCTACCACTCTGTTTTTTTTTGTGGTACCTTACAGTCAGACAACCAACAGATACCCACCCCAGATGTCTTTTCAACCCCCAAGCCAAGAACTCCAATTTAGGGTTTTTTGGTGTTGCACTGGAACAAATTTGGCGGTGCATGGTTGAGAACATTTGAGAGTCTTACTCAAAGCCAACCTCTCTACCCCGGCAAGTTGAGGAACTAGGAGATCGCCACAAAAGAACAGAGCTCTTCAGACGCAACTTCACTGATCATCTATGCCATTGATCTCAGAGAAAAACACTCTAGGCCCACCACTCATCGGCCCCGGACAAAACATCTGGCAGCATCTGTATGACGTGTGAGCAGACTAAAGGAGTGGCCATCTCCGAGGATGATTAAATCGCTCGCAGACACTAAGTGCTCTCTACCAGCAATACATTACACACTTAATTATTTATCCTGGGAGAGAGAGGGGGCAGAGACTGGGTTGGGCTGGGCTGGGTG
The DNA here is from genome assembly GCF_018492685.1 of Alosa sapidissima. NCBI lineage: Eukaryota > Metazoa > Chordata > Actinopteri > Clupeiformes > Clupeidae > Alosa > Alosa sapidissima. The sequence continues at coordinate 30,761,004 of NC_055962.1, read as the reverse complement.
TATGCTTGTGTATTAGGCAACGCACAAAGAACAAGCCACTGCGGAAGTGTCCAGAGACTCCGCAGAGGAATAAACCTGATTCTATAGCCATGACTAGACTGTTTCAAATGGGTTATGAAGTTTCAATCTCTGTCTGCAGTCTGATTCTGAATTGGTTATGATGGGATATGATGAATATGAGTGGTTCATTTAGAGTTCATTACCACATGAAAATGTGAATATTTCTCAGTAATCTGATATCTCAGGAGGTTTACAACTATTCCAGCCCTCCAACTTCAGGGCCATGAAATTTAACTGTCACACGGATTCAGAAGTTAAACGCTGCTGATCAGAAGAGATTGAGGGAGAGGTTGTGATCGGAGTTTAGCTTTTCAGCCACAGAGAGAGGCTATCAATCTCATTATCTCGCCACTAAGACCATTGAGCATGATCATAAAACTCTGTGGCTATGATCTCAGTACACTTAATACACGACTGCATTATAACCAGCACGCAGTCCAGTACTGCACATATGATGCTCTGTGTGAAATATGCCAGTTTCATTCTACAAGACTCTTTCCTCATCATCTCTGTTGTCTCTAATTACAATCACGGTAAAACTTCAACAAATAAAACACCAATCAACTAAATGAGGTTTGGCCTGGTTGCACAGGTGGATAGGTGCATTCAATCTTCCTTTTTTCCATTTTAACAACTGACCAATCGATGGGGACCATAAGGCTGCTTTGTGAGGCTAATAAGTGAATTTGTATGGCTGCCACAGGCCTCCAAGGCCTCTATGTAAATGTTTGCCAACGGATCCTGAACTGAGTGCCTCTTAGCTTTCCACAGCAGATGCAAAAGAGAGGAAGACGCACCCTTTTTCTCTATCCCCAGCACTGACCCAGGAGTCGTCTATTTATAGTCTAGGCTGTAATGAAAAATGTACACATTGGTCAATGCCTCTCTTTGGGGTATACTCTCTATATTACAGGGAAAGACAGAAACCCCACAGGGGGCGGTTAAATTAATTTGCATCTTCTCGCAAAAGACTCCGGCCAGCGAAATGCCAGCTGCTCCACATTACTTCAAAACAAAAAGGAATGAAACAGCAAAATGAACTCTCGGAAATGAACTCCGAATAGCCCTCATGGTAATGAAAGCACGCAAGGAAGAAATAACATCAGTAGAAACTACAATTTGAAAGGTTCTCTAAAATCCAGGATTGTTTGGAGCCCAGGACCAAAAATCCAACCTGACACTGTTAAAACTGGCACAATGATTTTCATTTGACCTCTTAAGTATATGTAACCACATGTGCAGCGTATCACTCCTGCCGGCACATATCAGACTTGAGCTTGAGTGGTGATCGCTCTCTGCAGGTCCGCCTGTGGGAGCGATGCCCCGGCTCCTTAAGTGATTGCTCCCACAGTGCTGAGACTGGCAGGGCCCCTCCCCTCCCCCTGAGCTCCCTTCTATTCCAGGAGCACGAGCTGGAGCCATCTGCTTCCAGCATGCCACGGGCAGCACAGCACAGTAGAACCAGCACAGCACAGGAGAACCAGCACAGCACAGCACAGCACAGTACAGCACAGCACAGCACAGGAGAACCAGCACAGCACAGCACAGCACACACAATACAGCACAGCACAGGAGAACCAGCACAGCACAGGAGAACCAGCACAGCACAGGACAACCAGCACAGCACAGGAGAACCAGCACAGCACAGCACAGCACAGCACAGCACAGCACAGGAGAACCAGCACAGCACAGCACAGGATTACCAGCACAGCATAGGAGAACCAGGGCAGCACAGCACAGTAGAACCAGCACAGCACAGCACAGGAGAACCAGCATAGGATAACCAAAACAGCACAGCACCGCACCACACAACACGGTACAGCGCGGTATAGCACAGAACAGAATAGCACGACACGACACAACACGGTACAGCGCGGTATAGCACAGAACAGAATAGCACAACACGGTACAGCACGGTATAGCACAGAACAGAATAGCACAACACGACACAACACGGTACGGCGCGGTATAGCACAACATGGTACGGCGCGGTATAGCACAGAACAGAATAGCACGACACGACACAACACGGTACGGCGCGGTATAGCACAACATGGTACGGCGCGGTATAGCACAGAACAGAATAGCACGACACGACACAACACGGTATAGCACAGAACAGAATAGCACGACACGACACAACACGGTACGGCGCGGTATAGCACAGAACAGTACGGCACAGCATGAAACATTTCTTACTACTTCCCTGCCTCAGAATGGATTTGAAAGGAATTATGGTAATCTATTCTTTAGTTATTATTATAATGATATTAAATATCAAACAATAAAACATTTTATATAATACTACTACTTAATTCCAATTGAGCTACCACAATCCAAAATGATGAGGAATGGGCAGCAACACTGTAGCTGGGTCAAGTGTTGTAACTGGTGGCACACAGTGTTAGTTTCTGTAGTGTGTATAATCAGAATCAGAATCAGCTTTATTGGCCAGGTTTGCGTAAACAAACAAGGAATTTGACTCCAGTTAATCTTTGCTCTCAAAGTACAACACTCACTTAACATATAAGAATAAAGAATAATAATAATAAAAAAAACATTAAAAGAATAAAAAACAGAACAGTAAGGATAGAATGAAGGGCAGTAGAATATGGCTATCAATGAGAAAGGAGAGAATCTCCCAAAATTGGAACTTTGACTGTCAACCCCAGCCTTCAAAGCCACGATCTACCCTCATGACTGAAGTCACTGGGCAATAATGAGCTGCGTGAGCAGACACTTAATGTAGCAATGACACAAACACACGCCCAATGAGCTTGGAACTGATTACAGGCCAGTGTGTGCAGCCACCATAGGAACACATCTGTTACACAGACAGGTCAGGACCTGTGCACCACGCTGACTGCCACATTCACAGGCAAATGAAGATGACAAACACACAGTTCAGGGGTCAACTTAGCCAGCAATGACACACAGGGAATAGAAAGGCAATAGTCAAAGAAAGAATAGTTTATAAAGTAAAGAATAAAAAATAAAACATAAAACATAAAACACACAAGGTGATAGTACATAATAGCATAAAAGGGCAATGGTTTAAATGACTTATGACTTCCACCATCCCTTAGTCTGACAGGCTTGATGGTAATTTGGTCCAAACTCAAAAAGCAAAACTTTGAAAGGATAAATTGTTCATGTAGGAATTCGCATGCTATTCTGACAACGCTTGCTATCTGGTCACCAACAGTACTTCAGCAATCTTACACAGATGGGTAAAAGCCCCGTACAAGTTTCCTCTGGCTCATCTCTGGATGGACTATAGGATAAATTGGATAAATTGTGTCTTCCTCTGAGGGCTAAATGCTACTCATTCTAGAGGGGCAGAGGAGCATCCTTAAATCTCTGCAAGGACTAGAGTCCCACGCCCTTTGCTGGGTTATCAAACAGGAAGTGGTGTAAGTCAGACTGGAGCCAACCTTTTCCCTTTAAACAGATGCCAAGATTTTAATCTGAAGACTTGATGGCAAGGCTACATATCGAAGAGGCACCGCAGAAACACCGCTGGAGTTCAGATCCCGAGCCAGCTGTGTCTGTGTCTATGCTCTCTCCTTTTATGTAGTGCTGTGTCTCCACATTCAAATGTCTATTTGTGTTTTCCAAGCAGCATTATGTGATGTCATTCTTCAAGCCGTCACACACACTCACCACTCACACATAGACAGGAAAACAAACACACAGAAATACTGACCCCCACTTACCCCCGCAAACACACACACACACACACACCACAATCAGACACTATTTTATATTATCCAAAGTGACTTGTGAATGAGGATGAGGATTAACATCCAAGCTACATCACAAAGGAGACCTTAGGTAACAATTAATACTACTACAATAAACACTACAGGACGATGAGAGCTGAAGACACTCAGCATAAGACATACAGAAGCAACACAAAGGCTGATATATGGTTGCTACAGTGGAGACGCTGGCCTCTCTTGACTGGTTCACACAGGAGTGCCGAATTTTCCGTGTCAATACCAAACCACTTCTCAGAGCCAGGGACCCCCTGTCTATGTAATAGAGAAACACTGTTATGGAGCTCCTTATGAAATAGGCTCACACTGGGCAACATTTAGGGATGTAACGATTACCGGTATAATGGTAAACCGCGATAAAAATGTTGACAATAACAATTACCGTTTTCATTTCAAATATCATGATTATCACGGTTGATTACCGCGGTGTGGAAACCGTGTGTTTAATCCTTCCCAGCTTCATCCGAGCCTGCTTTTGACATACAGTAGGCCTGGTACAATGAAACAAAACTGGCACTCTACTCATTCTGTTGTTTAATTGATGGTTTTAACTACGATTCAGATTAGGCTACACCTGATTTTAAAAGGCAGACTGCGTCTTTTTATGTTCGTGTCCACATTAAATCCATTCCACTCACGTCATCAGGAGAATACAGTAGCATAAGTTTTATTTTGAACGCTCACTTTGGTCTCACTCATTGCATCCAAATAACAGAAATAGCAAACTCCAAGTTATGGTAGGGTAAGTTAAGCTATAAGCATATAACCAATTAAACATGAAGAAAAAAGTGTATGGGACACTTTTTGAAACTATTTCAGCTTGTGTAGGCCTATCAGTGTTTTCTGAACATATTGAACACACTTTTAGAAATACCGTGATAATACCGAAAACCGTGATAATTTTGGTCACTATAACCGTGAGGTTAAATTTTCATACCGTTACATCCCTAGCAACAATAAACACTTCATATACATTTTCATTGCGAAATCCACACATGCAGCATCAGTGGTACAAGAGGCAACAGGCTAGACAAAACTTGACTTGATTTGATTTGACAAGACTTGGTTCAGGTATGCTTTAAAAAAAAACTCTATGTCCTACACCAAAATGTCTTGTTTGTCTTTATGTTGACAGATGACAAATGTCACGGCTTCGGTTATGGCTATGATGTTTAGCAGACGCTTTTGTCCACAGCAAAGTTAAAAATGCTGTTCTGTCATTCATTTCAGCATGATAGTTTATTTTTACATTTCTAGTGAGATTGAGTAGTTGGATCGAACCAGTCAGGCCAAATCCATGCTGACCCTAAAACTACAAACAAGGCTGTGGAAAGACACAAAGCTGTGGAAAGACACCTGCCGATGCCAAGATGCTCTACATGGAAAGAAGTTAAAGTCATTCTAAATCACTGTCAAAGGGGCCATCAGAGGATATCTGGTGACCTGAACCAGGCCAAAGCCATTCAGGACACTTTCACTTTCCCCCCTCTCTGTCTCTATCACACACACACACACACACACACACACACACACACACACACAGAAAGGACCTGAAGCTTGGGACCTGTAACTAGAACCCAGTGGCTCTGAGAGAGACAGTAGCCTTCAGCTCAAGCCACAGGCTCCAGTTACAGCTCCACTCATCTGTCGGTTCAGTCTACCTGACTTATTCATCCGGGGCTTCGCTTGCCAGGCCTGGATGAGACACTCGGCAGCGCTGTGGATCAGTTGTAGTCAGTATCGCATGACACTTAATGTGATGTGTGTCATGGGGGAAAGTATATTACAGCGAATGCATATTTTACATGGGAGATTACGATGAAAGCTGAGATGCAGACGGCGTTGAAATCAGGTGTAACACACAATGTTTAGCATAAGCTATGCTATACAAAAAACCTGGTAGTTCTCATGGTGAACATTCACAATAAGACAGGTCAACATCATATCTTGCATAAACAGTAAACACTGAGGCAAACAAACTCTTGGTGCCACTGTAATGTACTTCACATGGACACACCAATGACCAAAAGCAACATAACCATCATCTATTAACTGCACACAGGATGAATGCAATTACAACTGGTAATACGTTTTGCTGATTAATTCTGAACCTGAATTACCACCCCAAGGCCAAGAGGTGCAATCTTGACCAAAACATCTATTCAGCACAGAACAGATCTTCATACGTTACCAACGATGGCATTGCATCCATCAACAGACTCACGCAAGGCTGTTTCACTTAAGACATCTGACAAAGTATAGACTATGGTGGTTTCTGCAGTTATGTGTCTCCACTGATAGTAGTCCCGATTTCCATTTATGACTGGGAGGCAATCAGAAGGAGGTTGATGGGTCTTGCCAGTAATGGGCAGCCTTCCAATTCCTGAGATGGCCTGAGGCGTGACCCTCAACCTAAGGGAGAGCCTCCATCCTCACGTTTGTTCATTATAGCACTTAGAGTCAAGGTTGAATCTCCAAGGTTTTATGCATTAGTGCAAGGAAGACAAAAGAGTGAAAGCTGCTCAAGGACAAGGACAGGTGGTAAAATTGACCATACTCATACAGGCTTCTGTCTCCCTGTCTGATAGCAATGAATGCACCTTACCTACTTTGATGAGGCTTTTTTTTATGAGAATAGGTAAGCTTCTAAGGGGAAAAGCAGCGAATGCTTTCTCTACCCCTCAGACACACTCAAATGCATACACGCCGCCAGCCAATATCGGTACATGAACACAGAAAGGCCAGAATACTTGAGTTGTCCATTTCACCAGAAACATGGAATCACTGCAGGTCTGGCCTTGCAATTGTGTTGCCTTTATTTTTCTAAGCCATGCTGTCGACAGGGGTTCGTTCTGTTTATGTTCCTGCTATTCAGACGCTTTTAGCTACATTGGACGAGATTACATCATGAGGAGTGATCTGCATGCCTGTCGATTGCACAATCGCATAGTGTATTCCGGTTGCGCTCCAGCATCTTACAGTGCAGCCCACTAGCACACACGCCCCGACACAATGGGGATTGAATGATAAAATGTAACTTTGCTTCCATCGAAATAAGAGCAAAAATGGGCAATACGTGGTTATTGCATGTAGCAACCACCTTGTATGAATAAATTGTTGTTTTACCCATTCGACATGGCAATTTTTCGAAGGACAATGAGAAATAGCATTTAAGAAGAAATCATCAAGTGATAGGGCTTGATTAATGCTTTGTTGTAAATTACGATGTTCGTAAAAACAGTGCTATCTTTAGCATGCTTTTCTGAGCGATTCGCCCATATTTGGGCATTCTTTTCACAACGGAGCGCAGCACCACCAAATATATTTTTGCGGCTTGCAGTCGTTTTGCCAGTGATTAAACATGGTGAAAAAGGCAATAGCCTAATCTTAAACAGTGTGCAGTGAGGAATATTGAACAGTGTGCAATGAGGGACAGCACGCGAACGTTACATTTATCCTTTCTTCAAACAGCTGTAGCCTATTGAAAACCCAATTCACCACCATGGACTTGCATTCAATCAGCCTACTGACTGGTAGGCTATGGGTTAACATGATATTGAGCGAATATCCAAAATAGCCTTTCAATTAAAAAAGAAAATAATAAGCCTTTTCGTCCACATTATATTTAGCCTACCTGGTCTAACGGAAGGTCGATAATCTCGCTTATGGGCTGCAGTAGACTTGATCCAGTGCATGCAGATATGGTTTCAGTGGCCATGGTTCTGCCAGTGTCTGGTGGATCCTTGTGCAACCCCCTCTAATGCCTGTCTGTCAGAGCGAAGGAAGGCTTCCACTGCCTTCTCATAGAACGCCCCTCTCACATCCACATCCACCGCCACCGCCGCCGCTGTGTCTGCTTTGGCTCTGTGTTGTTGGGCAACACTAGTGATGCTAGAGCGTCACCGCGCGGCAGCTGAAGCTGCGCCTGTAGCTTCAATCTGAGCATCAGCAGCCCATTTTCCAGTGTGTGCAACTACTGAGACTACTGATAATTTTTGTAACGTTTCTCTCGATGTTGATTTCTTATCAGACTATTATTTTGGTGGAAAACAATTATTGGTTGTTGGTTGTAGGCTTGCGTGCATTAGGTTAGTTAAAAATAAAAATGTAGCCTAACAAATAAGTAGAGAGAGGGAGTTTTCTTCTAATAGTATAGAGCGATTAGTTATCCGTTATTGGTTATAGCTAGTTCAACTATGGGTGTAATTTCATGCCCACTTAAAACCCTGTGAGCTGGTGTTCAGATGTTCAGCAATTTTAAGTAACTAAAAGTCCAGTTTGGGGTTCATGGACATGATGATCACTGTTTTTTTTTCCACTTTTGACAGGCCATCATCTTACCCCATAGCTGATGGTGAAAAGTTATTAAGCGTATACCTGAATATTTAGCCTGATATCATTCTCCTGAAATTTACCTAAACCAGGATAGACAGGGATCTCTCATGTAGAATGAATACTAGGCTAGGCCATTTTTTGTATTATGAAAACTAATAAAATACAAATTAGAAAGAACTAAATAATTGAAGACCGCTAAAAAGACGGAGTTGTTCTGTGACTGTAGCTCCCATCCTACAGGGAGCAGTGCCTAGCATACGCTGTGAGTGCTCCACAAGTATTGAGGACAGAGAGAAACATATCCGCCTTCATTGCGTAATTTCATTGGATGGCCTGTGCCCACATGATCTTATTTTCCTGCGTGTGGTGGCCACCCAGGGTCACGTTGGCTGTATCATGAGTTTGAAGTATTCAAGTATCCCATACGCTTTGAGAAGTTTGTAAACAAATGCGTCGCAAATATGGTAAAATGCGTGGTTCAAGGGTGTCCAAATAGAAAGGACAAAGGGAAAGACACCGGAACAACCAACAAAAGGTTTTTTAGTTTTCCTCAGGATCCAGGTAGAGTGAAAGTGTGGCTTGCTGCGTTGAGAGAAACGGACAGGGACCCATCCGAGTTAAATGAAATTTGTGAAGACCATTTTCTGGCAGACCACATCACGCCACAGGGGATAAGCGAAGATGCTATTCCACTGCCGCCGTACTTAGACGGACCATTGGGGGCCAGCGAGTCTTCCGAGGGCGAACAGGAGGAAGGTGGTTTCTCGCTTGCACCGGTAAAGTTAACGTTGACACTAAGAACCACAAGTTCACGACTCCATAGCTCTCGCAAATAGTCTCTCGCTTACACCCAAAGGTTAACCTCGCAAGAACGAATGTTAAAAGCGAAAATGAGATGTGCTACTAATTTGGTTAGCGTTGGTACCAGGGCGCTCTTTTGGGCACTCTAGGGAGTGCAGGGAGTTTGATGTAGGCTACGCTGATCTGTCTCTGTTACAGTCGATATTATATTGAATATGTCCTCTCCTTTTATGCACTCTTAAATTATCCAGATTGATACGGACGATGATGTCGACGACGACGATGATGAAGAGGTTGAATATGAGGAGGAGGAGGAAGAAGAGGGATTGATTCAGGAGAACGGAGTGGAGGACGTGCAAAAACCCCAGACCTCTCAAGAAAGGTTGGTTGGCCACAATATCTAGAAATCGTCTGGTCACAGTTAACTGTCATTTTCTTTCTTATTTTAAATTTTCCCTAAATGCTCAAATATTGGATGGAAAACCCAGGCGATTACTAGCTGAAAAGGCCTGATTTAGCTAATTAAGAGTCCGAAATTACACTGATTTCAGTCAGGTGTGCTTGCAGCTGGGACAGTAAATGGTACTTGCCAAACTCAGGAACAGTGAGGTTGAGATGGTCAGAGGGTTTGAGGTTCTGTCTCATTTGTAGAGAGGGTGTCTGAGTATTGTTGGAATGTGTTTAAGTGATGTCTTTGATGACTTTTGTCTGTTTTGCATGGCACCACCACAGCAATGTCGAAGTCCCAAAGCCACAGACAGATGCTGATGCCCCAAAAGGTGAGTTAAGAGATCTCTCCACTGCATAGCCTTGCATAGACTGTTATGTCTCATTTCATTTTGATTATGGTTAGAGAACTGCTGAGAATTCAAATATTACTCTTCTATAGGCCTCAAGCATGATGAAATTGCTTAAAGGTTCACTATGGGATTTTTCTAGTTTAAAACATTAAACTACAACTGAATATGAGGAAACAACCGTTTTGATTTAATGTCAACACTCCTATGCTCTATGATTCCCAGATATCTACTCAAGTTGGCATGCGATCCTATTAACACTAACTCTATGGGCTCTGTGCACTAGCTTGCTTGAAGTTGGCAAACCAGTTTCCTGTTCATTGACATCGCTGTCAACAAGCACCTGAAGATGAGTGCTTCATTGTAATACAATGCCAGTCAGTGGAAGAGAGTTTTGGGGCTGCATTCAAGACCGCTCAAATACTGTAGAATGACCTATTAGAATGCTCGCTTTGCTTGATGTTTAAAATGCAAAACTGTGTTTGTTGTTTAGAGAGGGAAATGGGGCGTTGTGATGTGTCGCTAGGGCGACTGACGCACCTTTTCATGCGTCTGCTGAGCGAGGCCCCCGACGGAGTTCTTGACCTCAAGGAGGCTGCACTCAAACTGGGCACTCGCAAACGCAGGGTCTATGACATCACCAACGTGCTCAATGGAATTCGCTTGATCCAGAAGAAGTCCACCAACAAAGTCCAGTGGGTGTAAGTGTCTTCCTTCTTTACATATTCCCTCCAATGTTTGTGTTTTGAGACATCACTTGCAGACTTATGGATGGATGCATGCCAGTAGTTTTGTAGACCTTTGTAAACCTTGGTTGGACAATTGTGTTTCTGAGGGTGGAAATCAATGAGGAACTCACAAATCGTTACTTTGCCCACGATAATGGTAATATCACAATGCAGTGGAGCTGTAATATTCAACACATTGCAAAAGATTAATCTACAGTATGATGCATTGTGATATTTGTATACATGAAACGGTGTACCAAGTGCATAGAATTTTAGGTTGGTGCCTCTTAGAAATAGAAAAATAATTGTATAGTGTTTAGAGGATTACTACCTTCATTATTTTCATTAAGTGCCACCACAACGAGTGCAGTAGTGACTCTAGTAATTCAAATTGGCCGATAAGTTTGTTTAGAGTATGAATTGTAGAATTTTATATACATGTATTTTTTTAAAATATCAGTATTTGGTGATGTATCTATATCTCAAAAATAAGTTGTATGATATATTGCTGTATTGATATGATATTTTGTCCCACCACTAGTTTGTTCTTCTTAATGTTATGTGACTAATCTTGCCCAATGGATTCTTCTTCTCTTTACAGTGGGCTGAATCCCCTTCCTCCCAGCAGTTTTTAAAAAAATAAAAATCTTTTCTGCTGTGTTTGCGTTGTTTGTCCTGCAGGGGGAGCACTCCCATCAGCAGCTTCAGTACTGTGTTCCGGACCAGGCTGAAGGAGGAGGTGCAGAGCCTGAGGACCATGGAGGAGGCGCTGGACAACCTCATCAAAGACTGTGCCAAGCAACTCTTTGCCCTGACCGATGATAAAGAGAACGCACAATATCCTTACAGACCTGTGTGTGAGGGAGGGGGAGAGAAACTGGGAGGGACGGAGAGGGTTTGTTCAGACTTTGAAATAATATGATGTGCATTGTTCAGATTAGTTTGTCAAAACTTTCCTTTAGACAAAAAAAAACATGCAGTGCAGTGGGTGCTTAATCTTAGTGGAAGTGTATGAAACACAATACTTGTTGTTGATGAGCCCACCTCCTGGCTTTCTCCCTTAACTCTTGATGTCACAGTGGCCTATGTGACCCATGAAGACCTATCCCACATCCAGGTCTTCCAGGGGCAGACTCTCATCACCGTCCAAGCTCCAGAGGAGACCAAGCTAGACGTTCCCATGCCCAGAGTGGTGAGCCATACCTGGGCTAACAAGGCTGTAGCGCACAGCTAGCATCTCAGGGTTTAATGTTGGGATTACTGGGTTCTGTAAAGCCTTATGCACTTTTATGCTGCTATTTTCAGCACAACAACTACAAAAACGCAGTCTCTGTGGACAGCCCAGGCTCTAAAAACAACCTGGTCCAACCTGGACCATAAAAACATAACCGCCAACTCTTCCAGCCAATCCTGTCAAGATGCGCGTTTAGGACAGTTTTGATTGCACGGGAGGGAGGGGAAGTGAGTAGCGAGCTAGCTCTCTGTTTTGTTTGAACGTCAACAGAAATGACGTTACCCAACATTGCTTAGAGCGCCTTTCATTTAAATCCAGCTGAGAAATAAGTTTCGTAAAGCCTTTTTTAAGAACCGTTAGTGATGTGGTTTTATCCCCTCCTGTAACCTCTGACCTCTACCTTTGCAGGATGGGATCAACATGCACCTGAAGGGTACCCGCGGCACCATCCACGTGATGACGTGTGAGATGGATTTCCCCGGGATTATGCTGAATAATGCCAACTTGGAGAAGCCAGGCAGATTCCAATCTCTGGAGGAGAGCAGGATACACACAGCGTCACTCAAGACGGGTGAGACACACACACACACACACACACACACACACATTACAATGCAATTCTTTTGAGGTCAAGGAAGTTTCTGAAGGCTGCATATCACTAAATGAACAGTAAGAATTGTACCTTCTCTGTATCTCTCTAGACTCTACTTCTCCCCCAGGTCCAGTCCAGAGTGCCTGAGGACCGCATGTAGGCTGCAGATGCAATGCACTGCGCTAACACACCTTAAAGACTGTAGGACCTCACTCAGACCCCCAGCAGTGAAGTGGGAAAGCGGGGTATATAGGGGTAACCACGCCTACCGACTTTCATGATGCCAGAGAGGAGAGTGAAACACTGAGAGAAGTGCGAAAATGGCTACGTTACAAAACACCAGCGTGAGGCTGGTTCCCAAATACGGGATGGTTTGTTTACAGAAAGTAGTTTCCTAAGTTTTTCTTCCTTTAAATCATAAAAATTATATTAAAACCACTGATGGCATTCACTGGAGATTGTAAAGTGTTGAAACCGAAAGCCACCTTAATATTCTTGGGAGATATCTATTTTCATTGATAGTTAAAATTAGTTTTTTGAGATGTCTGATACATCCACATAAGTGACCACATAAAATAATCTAATTCTGAACAGAATTATGCAGGTATTATTTTGTTTTAAATGACATTGAGCATTAATTATCTTAACAGTTAATGGCTCTTGTATTGATGTACTGTTGCAGATTTGCAGTTTGGCATTTGGATCTTGAAACTGTAATGCATTACTAGTCACCAGTGTTGAATGGTTGTTTGTGTTCTTCTTTGGCACATTCCTTTTCAATGTCTCATATTCTTACTCTTTGTCCTTGTCATGTTTAATCTTTTTTTCTCTTTCTGAATAAACACCAAATAGTACTTGTACTACTTAATATTGATATTTGTGCTCACCGGTCTCTGTCATTTTGTAGTAGGGGTAGGCAGAGTAGGGGTGTAACGGTATGAAAATTTAACCTCACGGTTATAGACCCTTTCAACAATAAAAACAAAAACGTTCTATTTGAGAAATAGAACGTTGAACGTTCTGTTTGGTTCCCAATCTACTTCCTCTACATTAAGATAACATATGGAATGTTAAAAAGGAAGTCTTGTGGGGCCAACTATGATGCTGATAATGGAACTCTCTTGAAAGGGTCCATAGTGACCAAAATTATCACGGTTTTCTGTATCATCGCTGTATTTTTAAAAGTGTGTTCAATAGAAAGCACTGATAGGCTCACACAAGAACTGAACTAGTTTCAAAAAGTGTCCCGCTCACTTTTTTTCTTGATCATGTTTAATTGGCTATGTGCTTATAGCCAAAGTCCTTTTAGGCAAGTCCCTCCACTCGGCGGCCATATGGCAACGCTTTTTGGGCACTCGTCGGGGATCCATCTCGGCAGAAATGCGCGTGCGCAAGGCTTCACGACACCAGTCTTGCAGCGGCGAGATCACAACACATGATTGGGCCAATGTCTTCACAACACACCATATGATTGGCTCAATGTATTCACATGTCGACGTTTTGCTGAGGAAGGGGTGTGATATGTGTAGTAACACCACGTTACAAACTAGCCCCATGCATTTCTATGGAGGGTTTTTTGAGTGCTGTGTCTCCTCATTAGAAAGTTTCTGTTATAGCTTAACTTACCCTACCATTACTTGGAGATGGCTGTTTCTGTTATTTGGATCCAACGAGTGAGACCAAAGTAATTGTTCGAAATAAAACTTTAGGCTACTGTATCCTGATGTGAGTGGAATGGATTTAATGTGGACGCAAACATAAAAAGACGCAGAGTGGCTACATGATACAGTGCACGTTACAGTGTGGTGAAAATGTTCCACCTTTTAAAATCAGGTGTAGCCTAATCCGAATTGCAGTTAAAACCATCAATTAGACGACAGAATCAGTAGGGTACCAGTTTTGTTTTATTGTACCAGGCCTACTTTATGTCCAAAGCAAGCTCGGGTGAAGCTGGGAAGGATTAAACACACGGTTTCCACACCGTGGTAATCAACCGTGATAATTATATTTGAAATGAAAACGGTAATTGTTATCGTCAAAATTTGTATCGCGGTTTACCATTATACCGGTAATCGTTACATCCCTGAGTCAGACAATCTTGTTCAAATCTACAATACCTTTAACTTATTGATTTCGGTAGCTTGTTGTGAACCTCTGCTACAAAGAGTAGGTTTGTGCTCCCCCTCTTAAAGCAGCACTATAGAAGATTTGCTCTCGGTGTCCCCCTATAGTTGAGAAGCGCAATAATAAATTAACTAAATATGCGTCTTTGCAAGAAATTATAAACATAACTCCAATACAATAGAGAGGGAATGTACCGACAGCAGTCTGTCAAAAGAGAGTTCCTCTGAATTCCTGTAAGTAGCAGCTCTTTTCCATTTTGATTTTGGAGGGGAGGGGGGCAGCAGCTTCCTATGGCTGTTTTACAAGCAATAAGACCTGCTAAGAGTGCCGTTTGCCCTAGCAAGAGTATGTGCCATCAAAATAATTTTGGAAATGTTATTTTAAGATAAAATAATTTTTTAGGGGGTTTTAAGGGAACCTGTGATCTGCTAATGATGCATTTTGGGAGCTGTAGTGAAATATATTTATAAGACATTCAGTCAAAGTCAATGCTTACTTATTACTAACTAATGAGTTTAATGATCCTGTCCCTGAAGAATACAAGCGATTCACACAAACCAAAATAATTGTCTTTTTAGGTGCAGTTTTTAAGGCAATACAATAATGTACAAATACTACAGCTGCTCTGCAACTTCGGTCAAAATCTCAAAAGTATTCTAAAATGGGATGTGTTGCAGATAGAAGAACACTATATCAATCAACTGCAAATCAAGGAATATGCCACTGTCCCACTTGTTGACCTGTGTTTGCATCCAAGATTTTCATGACCAGTATATCAGTACTGATTTACAGATGTTGCCCTGAACGGGTAGGAAAAGACTAGAAACATGGCTGTCTACAGGATGTAATATTTAGTTCCATTACAGTGTTTATGCTCATCTTGTTTTAGTCTGCATGTGTCATGGGGGTATAAATATCCATCAGGCTGTCACTTCAATTGAAAGCAGGTGGCCGTTTCTTCGACCAAAGTACCGGTACATAGAAAACAGACATTCTGCTGCTGAACACGTTTTTGTATAAAGTAGAATGATGATCTCTGTAAGATGCCAATTCTTACGGTGGAGAGGCAAAAATGTCTTATCCTCTGTGAGAACACAATGGTGTCTTTTGGACATCTCTATCTCTGTTTCTTGTCTTCTCTTTCCCTCTCTCCCACGCTTCCAATCCACGTATAAAATCCTGCGACGTTGATACTGTGAGGTGATCACTCCGAGATGACGTGGACGAACGTGACGGGGAATGCTCCTCTGCGGTTGGGGTCCCCGTCAATATGGCCAACCTGAGGGAGAAGAACCTGTAGAGTTAATTTCTATTTCTGTTTATTCTTTTGTGTTTTATATCAGACACATTTATTCCATTCTTACACTGGTAATATCTTTGTATCAAAGTGAATATCTTTGTTCACTTTTTTTCCACTACCTCCATGGCACACACTCTTACCATAACATCTCACTGCATCACTTCCACTTGTGCACACTGTGACACACTGCCAGTAGCCTGCCTCAAATCTGAAATCTAGTGGAGGATCTAAGATCTCATAATAGTATTTCTATCCTTACAGTGTTGTGAGTGATTTTCTTATGTATGTGTGCTTGAGAAATTGAGAGAAAAAATCCCCAGGCAGGATCGGTGTCTCATCAGTAATTCGTCAGTGTAGGATTCTGTCATATATCTTACAGGTGGAGCTCCGTCTCTACAAACATTTTGGATCTCGTATGCGCTTTAATAGTGTTGTGCGTGCAAATATGCCACTATGGACGTGCATACCATACAACATCTGATGACAATCGATTTATTTGATGTTATAGGCTAGACACTAAAAATGACTGCAGTGTAGATTACACTATCGCTCATCAATGCGGAAGTAATTGTTTTTTAACATAGGCGGTCTTGTGTGTCCTCACGTTTCACGATTGGCCAACATCATCCTAACACCGAGAACGCACACAGATCTGAGCTGAAAGCCTAGTTTGATAAATATATCACATAACTGCTATCGTAGTATCATTCAACTTATACCCCTGGCCCTGAGTCGAGGCTTTGTGTAGCCGCCCTCGATATGTCTAGATAGCCTATATGTCTAACGTGCTCCGTAGTATACCCCACTGGTAACATACACTCTGTGTCTTGAGTTTGCTCTTACTCACCCACCACTCCTGGTCCTCCTCTCCATCCACCACGATCACCTCTCCCTCATTGAATGTGAGCTCGTCAGGATTATCAGCCTTGCAGTTGTAGATGGCTTTTACTCTCCGAGTCTTATGTTTCTGTACACACACACACACACACACACACACACACACACACACACACACACACACACACACACACACACACACACACACACACAGAGGTATGTAAAACTTTGACTAATAATTGATGGTACAGAATATGATTACACGACATAAATGTCATGCGTGGCTGACTGGACAGGATACGTTCCAGTATCCAGCTCTTACAGGTGGGTGTGGCAAAGAACTCAGTACAACAGTAACACAAGTGTTCATTTCAGAGGGTGTACTCACTGTGTGGACTTTCCTGGGTTTTGGGGTTGGGGGAGAGGAGGGCAGTGGCTCTGTGTTGGGCGGCAGAGCTGGGATATCCTTGGCTACACACATCAACAGGAGATCACATCAGCAATACAGATGTCACCATTTTGGTTTACAATATTAAATATTGGTTAATATTACAGTTTTTCTCAATCGCTTTGGTGCTTTTCTCACATCACTATTAACATTTGCACAGCAGTTCTGAATTTCTCAAAACAATTAGTGCAAACTGCAAATCCTAGTGGATAACCTGCAAAAGCACATCACTTGCTCAAAATGGATAGTCCATTCCTCAAAAGCAAGTATTTATGTCAATGAAACGGCCAGTGTCATCAAAATGAGAAGTCTTTACACCATCGTTTATGAACAAGATAGTGAAATGGCTTTGTCATGTTTTCATTACGACAGTTAGCTCTCAGTGTTTTCCCATGCAAAAAAAGGTCAGAACTCGATGACACTACCTGAAAATGCAGCATTATACAGTACTTGTACAGCCATTTGAAAACTACAGTAAAGTTACAAATTGCTGTAGTATGTATGTATAGTAGTAAGTATATATACTCTTTTGATCCCGTGAGGGAAATTTGGTCTCTGCATTTATCCCAATCCGTGAATTAGTGAAACACACTGCACACAGTGAGGTGAAGCACACACTAATCCTGGCGCAGTGAGCTGCCTGCAACAACAGCGGCGCTCGGGAGCAGTGAGGGGTTAGGTGCCTTGCTCAAGGGCACTTTAGCCATGGCCTACTGGCTAAGCTGCCCGTGAGTACAAGACACTGAATATGTACGTTTCATAGTTTTACTGTATATGCTCTTTGCAATTCTACAGCATTGTGACAGAATTTGATAACTAGTTCACCAATTTTGTAAATGACTCAAGCAATGAAATGAAGACTATTAGTTGTATTGGGAACGACTATTCAGCATCCATAAGTATAGTTCATTTTGACTGACATGACAAAGCAACTGATACAAAAGCAGTTGCAATTTCTTCAGAGAAAAATTGCTACTATGATGTGCACAAATGACTCAATGTTGTGGAGGTTGAACTAATAGTTATGAGAATTTTCATTCTGATCTGAGAAAAGCACCAAAGCGACTGAGAAAAACTGTAATACATTTAGATGTAACAAGTATCAATATAGACGGTTCAGACATGTAATTCACTGTGCGATATGTAATTACTCTAAAATATTTATTTGTTAATACCTCTGTCTAAAGGTGGGGGACGCCTGGCTGTCCCTTTGGTGACACTGGCATCTAAATTGCTGCAAAAAAAACAAAAGCCCAGTTACACTACCTATAGCAAGCATCACAAGAATGTCCTCATATCCAGTTTTCCAGGCAAAGCTTTTCCAATTTAATCCCAATGGCCCATTACTGCAATTCAAAATTGTATCTTTGTATTTAGGTAAAAATAGAAAACCCATTGACTCAAAATGCTTTTACAATGGCCGCTTTTATGTAAGTGGACAATAGACCAAAAAATGAAGAACCAGATAAAACTGATACACTTGTTTGCAATAAAACTGTCAGTTTTGTTAGCATTGTGTTTGGAGTCAAACATGCAAACAATAGTTGGGGGTGGGGGCATTGTTAGTTCTTTCAAAGATTGGACTACTTTCCAGAAGGAGGAAGTGGGGATTTCCTATTTCTACTGGTGGTTATACTTTACCACAGCATTGGAGCAGATCCAGCTTTCCATATAACAACATTAAATTGCGTATGGATAGCTGAAAACCTTAGAAAAAGTGAAAGTGACCCGAATTAATTTTATGGAAACTGCTGTTGTTCATGTTTGGAAGTTTATAAATTGAATGTAATCTTTGATATGTATATCAAATTGAACAGATATTATTTAAAGTTGGGATGTACAGTACAGTATAAAAGTAAATATAGAAGCTTTATTTATGATTACCCCCTTTCAAACTACGAAGGTTTGTCACTGACAGTGTCATTAACAGTGCGTTTGAGTCAATAGGTTGTCTGATTTCTTTTTACATGAATGCTGCTGGTATGCTACAGATGTGGTCTTTTGGGTTTTGGTCAGGAATATCTGGAGTTCTACAAATTCACTGTTAGAAAATACAAACAAACCAACCCATGTAAACAACAAATACTAACTTATAAATACAGTTACAGGATGACATAATGTCATGATAATGTAATGAAACCCAAAACAGACAACTTCCAACCACACACACACACATCCATGACCCCACATACCCGCTTGGTGATTTGGGCCCTGAAGCCCGGTGGACCGGTGGGGGGGGTGGGGTGGGCTTGTAGGGGGGTGCTGGGGGCAGAGTGGGCGCTGGGGGCAAGCGAGGAGGCCCGTGGGGGAGGGAGGGCAGCGGTGGGGCGCCTGGAACAGGAGGCAACGGGAGGGTTTTGCCCTTGTTCGCCGTAGCTGTTCTCTTGGAGACGGGAGGAGGTGGAGCCGGCGGAGGAACAACTGTGGGAGCGAGCGAGGGAGAGATTTGGAGAACTTCGATAGATAGATAGATAGATAGATAGATAGATAGATAGATAGAACTATGGGCAACGCTACTTCACATGTCAATGCCAAAGGCCATGCTGAGTAATCCATATTCCACCACGCCCCCTAAAACAACACACCCAACTTCAACTAACAACAAGTAAATGAGTAAAACTATACCCTGTCACAAAAGCCCAGGGTCTAAAATGAAATATAACATATAGATAAAAAATGAAATATCAAATCCTCAAATGCTGTTACTGAGTGCATTTTTTCACTGAGGAGCCGTCTGTGAGACTGAGAATGCTGTTGGAGGCCCTCACCATTCATAGGGATGTATGTCTCTGGGTTGTAGGGGTCTGAGGCAGACCTCTGTCTCCCAGTGGACTCCATGGAATTGGGCGTCCAACCTGGAGCTCCTGCTCCTGCTCCTGCTCCTGCAGCACCACAAGCAAACCAACCAACAACCAGTCAAACCAACCAACCAGCCATTTAGCAACATACGCATAGAAACACATGAAATAACGCCCAACAACAGCAGCACACTGGAGCACAGCATCTTCCTGGACGTCACATTACTGTTCTTCAGTCAGTCTTGTAATGTTTAGAACAGTCTTTCTCAAAGTGTGGTCCGCAAGCTATCCCAAGTGGTGCGCGAGCAGACGTGGTAAAATATAATATAGATGAGTTGTTTGCAATATTGAATCAACTTGTATGTAAATCCAAACAGTTCTGCAACACTGTCTATGTAAGATATGCCCGTTTAAATCATATGAATCCTCTGACACAATAAGCAAAGTGCAAAGACAATAAGCAAGGTGGTTCAGTGAGAAGGCTTATTGTGTAGGCTAATATACTGTTGAAGTAGGTCTACAATTTTTTTTTTTAGCTAGGTGGACCGTGCGTTTCTTTTTTATTGGTTAAGTGGTCCTTCGTCTAAAAAAGTTTGAGAAACACTGGTTTAGAACAACATGAAGCTTGCCGTCTCAGAACGAATGATGAATCCATCATTCCATCAATTGATGGTGATGAACCCATCACCTCCACGGTGGCTGGTGTCCAGTTGTGGGCGTTAACCTGAGCGGTGCCTTCCTTACCTTTGGCAGGGTTGCGTGGCGGGAGTGGGGGCACTGGGACCGCTGGGACCGCTGGGACCGCTGGGACCGCGAGGCCGCCCGGCAGGCTTGGCGCACTGGGCGGGGGGGAGGCCAGGTCCAACATGGTGCCGTACGTCTCGTTGGAGACCATGCTGGGGTTGTAGCCTCGCTGGCGCTCCCTGCTGGCCACAAGCGACGCGGCGTCACGGGCCAGACAGGCCATGTTCGGCTGCATGGGGCCGCTTCCCGGGATGAAACAGCTGACTGGGCGTTCCTCTCGCCGGCCCTGAGGGATGGGCTGCAGACCACAAGCAAGTACAAACGCTTAAAGGTCTAACGCTAAGGCCTTTGAGGTGTAATGTGGGAAAGCGCACACACACATCTATATACGGTATTCCAACAGGCGCCGGATAATAAAGGAAATCCAAACACTGTCTTCTTTCCTCCTAAAAGTGATTCAATTGTACAATTACATCACCTTTGGGAGCAAGGAAGGTGTTTGAGGTGCACACTGTGAACCAATGGGAACCATTTACACCATGAAACAAGTTCACAGCTGTCTGAGAATCGAGGAAGAATAGATCTCTATTCCTCCATCTTTGGCCATTGTTTCCCTCTGATAAACACAATGGCCTTTGCATTGTGGAGGACTACTGTATACTATGGTTGGAAGTGCAGGTGAAATGGAGCGGTGTTGTTAGTGTTGGTGTTTCTATTTGTTTTCTACTCCGCCTGGCGCCTCACCTTCTCCTCCATCTCCTCGTCGCTCTCGTCCAGGTCGTTGTTGTGGAGCCTCCACTCATACTCCACGTGCACGTGGACGTTAAACTTGCCTGTCTGTACCTGTGTCAGCTGTCAATCACAGTAGAGGGAAAAAACAGGTCGTCAGATTGGGGGGGGGGGGGGGGGGTGGGGGAGGGGGGTAGGTTGAGGTCAGTGTTGACAGCGAGGATGACAGAGGTAAAAGGCTTCTGCATCACTTTTGCTGGCTGAGCAACTGATATACCCCTCACTGTCCATGCAATCAACACACAGTAGTCAACATGATATGCCACTTTCATAACCTTCCAATGTAACAGACTAGTGCCTTACAGCAACAATATATGACAAAGAATTCTTCCTCATGTCCATCATTCTCACAGCTGTAGTCTCCTAATACCAGTTTATGTGATGCTGCTGACCCTGCAGCATTTGCAGCACTCGACTGCTGCACTCCACTCCCAGCACTCTTCTGAGGAGAAGTAGATAGATAGATAGATAGATAGATAGATAGATAGATAGATAGATAGATAGATAGATAGATACTTTATTGATCCCCAAGTACCTACCAGCTCCTCACACTGAGTGTGTCTGAGACGCCTGGCCAGGTCCAGAGGAGTCTCCCCTGCTTCGTTGGCTAAAGGAGCAGAAGAGATTGCAGTCGTGAGTTCATTCAATTAGATTAGATTAGATTCAACTTTATTGTCATTGTGCAGAGTACAAGTACAGAGACAATGAAATGCAGTTTGTGTCTAACCAGAAGTGCAAAAAAGCAGAAAAGTGCAATGTGATATAAAAAGTAGTTGGTGCATAGACAGGACAAAAGATATAGTGCAGCGTAGACAGTAGTATACAGTTGTTTTCAGAAGGTGGTTTAGAGTAGTATAAATTAAATATAAGTATGTGCAGTGTATTAGCAGTAACTATAAACAATAATGCTATACTGCTTGTTTTCATAGAATTTCGATCTGTTAGCGGATGTTCTTCTCCGTTAATGCAGTCTGACACTTGCATTGACACTGCTTAGTGAACACTCCTCTCTGTTTGACTTTGTTGGAGTTCATCATCATTATGGTTTACTTCTCAACACTCAGATGTCTGTCTACCTGTAGCGACAGAAGCCTTCCCCCTTAGCAGCAGTTTCAGACATTCACTGTTGTCCGTCAGGCAGCAGTAGTGCAGAGCTGTGCTCCCTTTGCCCGTCTGCTTGTCCAGGCTCACACTGCACAAAACACATGCAAACATCCACAATAAAAACACACACAAATATCCATATTAAAGACACATACAAACACCCATATTCAAAACACATACAAATATCCATATTACAAACACATACAAACACCCATATTAAAAACACATACAAATATCCATATTACAAACACATATAAACACCCATATTAAAAACACATACAAATATCCATATTACAAACACATACAAACACCCATATTAAAAACACAAACACCCTAAAAACACAAATATCCACATTAAATCACATACAAATATCCATATTTAAAACACACACAAACACCCATATTAAAAACACACACAAACATCCATATTTAAAACACACACAAACATCCATATTACATACAAACATCCATATTACAAACACATACATACATCCGTATTAAAAAACACATACAAACATCCATATTACAAACACATACATACATCCATATTACATACAAACATCCATATTACAAACACATACATACATCCGTATTAAAAAACACATACAAACAAATTCATAAACCCAGAACAGCGCAGACAGTACTTAACTTATAGCACAGTTTAAACATGAGCATGATCTAGAATGTTGTATATGACAATGTGTGTGCACTGCAGACCCATACAGTACATAACCCCAGTGCCAAAATATACTAGCAGTGCAATAAAATCTCATGGCTGTCAACAGCAGACCAAAGGTTCATTCAAAGTTCTGTTATCATTTCATATCGACCTCATTTAAATTCCACTTCATTTCCCTCGCATATATCCTCCATCCTTTCCTTGTCACAGTAAGTGACAACATAGCCTGATGTTGCATAATGTTAAACCCTCCTCATACACATGACCCTTTTTGGCTGCCGTAGTTTACCTGTTCTGTGCCAGGAAGTCCACGATGTGGAGGGAGTTCCTGTCCACCGTCCGCACGGCCAAGTGCAGTGCCGTCTCGCCAGGCTCCTGGAGGGTCAGGAGAGAGATTCCATAACAAGGGGCAAATAGAAGGCTGTTCAGTCAGTTTCAAATGCATTGATGCGGTGTGTGTGTGTATCATTGCAGCTGTGAAAACTGATTAGAACTCAATCCCCCATTCTTTTCACCAAAATAATTCTCCATATTTTACCTCAAGAGCAGACACACTGTGCTTCATAAGAACTCACACTTAAGAACTTACACTTAAAATACTAGCTCAGAAATTTACAGGAAACCATCCAAAGTCCCTTTGTAACCCAGTGGGTACAATTTCATCCAAAAGGCCATAGCTAAACATAAATGTATAACATTCCAGCAGATGACGCAAACCTGGCCCCTACCCAGCCCAGATATGGAGTCATCAACTGTGTGGGATGGGGTTCTCACTCACATGCTCATGTTGGCCTGGGGGGATGGGGTTCTCACTCACATGCTCATGTTGGCCTGGGGGGATGGCCTCCATTAGGTCAACTCCCTCAGCGAAGACCTGTAGCAGGGTGAGGATATCGCGGATCCGCACGGCCTCCCGCAGGGCGTGCTGTCTGGACGTGGCGTCGGCGAATTTGCGCTGAGCGAATCGCTTCTCCGTGTACTTGGCCGTGATGTAGTCTTTCCTTGTCTGCCTGCATGCCACAATAGAAGAGCAAATAACATTCACAAGACATTTTTCCAATCCAGTGTGCCATCTGTGGTATGATTAAAAACCAACATATTTCCATTCAGAAACAAATATAAGTAATACGTTTACAAATTGCAACACGTACACAGGGCCACAGACATGAAAGTAGTAGGCCTACAGTAAATTGTTCATAGCTAAATATAAGGTACTTATTCCTTTTATGAATAGATAATATGCATTAAAATCCATTTTTCATGCATAACTACTATATCTATACTAGTAGACATCAGGGTTGTGCACAATTCGAATTGCAATTCTGCTTCCTGTTTGCTACCTCAATTGAAATGCAAGTGAAATTCAAGAATTGAATTGGAATTTTAGAGCCAGTTTCAATTCAATTCTGGAATTTTGCACAAGCCTAGTAGACATAACTAGTATAGCCTACAGACGAGGAATAAAGCATAATAAATGCATTGTAGACTATTCAAATTGTAATGCCGACTTGATTCAAATGAAATATCATGAGTGTGGCTTGTCATGTCACTCACATGTCACTGGAGGGCTTGGGTTTGGAGACATCTTCTGCTGACAGATTAGCCTCCATGACCTCGTTGAAGACAGCATTCCCAATATTCTTAGCCAGCTGAGGGGTGGCCAGAGTAGTTTGTTACAAGAAACAGCTTTACTAGCAGTGCAGGACTCTTTAGTTGATTTCCCACACTCATAATGAAACTCATGAAAAAATTCCACAAAGATTTTACAAGCATGATTCTAGTCTCACCAAAAGTTCCGAGGTCCCAAGGACGTCTAATGTCAGAGATTGGATTCTGGAGTAGTGGACCCCCATCTCCCGATGAATTCCAGAACATTCAATACAGATTAACACTCCAAGATTGGTGGAGAGCCAGGTTGGATCTTTAGGGGAATACATCAATACAGGTCAATACATCAAGTCCCAGACTGAATTGATACTTTGCACATTAATAACCGGACTTAACACCCTTAACACCTTAGTATATTCTCACCTAAGTGCTAAAGGATAAAGGATAGCTCTCAGAGTTCTTTTTTACACTTTTTTAATCGCCCCACAGACGTCCCTTCTTCAGCGTAATTATGGCGATTTCACCTTTGACACCCGAAAGGAGTGTCAGGTACTTTAAGGAACAGGTACTTTAAGCACGCCTATGGGGTGTCAAATGGCATAAAGAAAAAATAATCTTCTAGAGGTTCGAAAGAGAAAGGCTTCAGAGTAACGGAAAGTGCAACACTGCTTGCTCCGGTTTATTTATAAACCAACGTTTTGGTCAGTCAGACTTTCATCAGAGTAACTCTGATGTAGAAAGCACAGCATATTTATAATGAGCTCGAAGCAGGAAGTGGTGACCCACTGAGTAACCTTGTTAACTATCTGAAATATTAGTCAGGACACCCAACTTGCTGTTTCCTGCTACAAGCTTGTTATAAATAAACTTTCTTTTATGTTACTCTGAAGTTGTCCTGCACAAAAGAAGCACCTGTACCAGTATAATCTATCAAGGTGTTGCAGTTTCCTCTCTATCTTAGGGGGAGAAAGGCTGAGAGACAGACAGACATATTTACCCTGAAAAACTTTACCCTGAAACTGAAACTGAATCCGAACTGACACTGAAACGCTTCTGAGACACAAACAAACATCCAGGGAAGGTCCTGCTATTATATCATCACCTCTTCATTTGACCTTACAAGCAGCCCAACTCACGATTGATCATAGTCATGACAGGCTAGTTACGGTATCCTCTCGCTGGAAAAACCCCGTCGAACCTGCCTGTCAACACTAATGGCTACAGTAATGATGAGACAATGAGACAAATCAAACACAACGCCTATTTCCCCAGGGGGCCTTGTGGCTTGAAATAGAAACAAAACAACACACCATCATTCACTATGGCCCCTGGCTGTTGATAATAACAGGTGTGTTACCATTTCCCTCCATGCTTATTAATTTGACTTACGCTTTTATCCAAAGCGACCTACTTCAATTATTACAAAGGCATCCCCAGCACCCATAACTATCATTATTCTCTAGCAGTTGACCTAGGAAACCAAAACAGTGTTGTTTTCTTCCTGGTAAACCCTGAAGAGTTTCTCACCCGCCGCTCCGCAGTCACAACATTCGCTGTTGCCGCTCATCCTTTTGACCTCCTCAACGATGGCGCGGGTCAGCTCTTGGACGATGTTGTTCTCGCCACTCTCCTCAGGGTCACCTTTGAAAGCGTTGTTCAAAGCCTCTTCCTTACTGTTCTGTAGCACTGAGATCCAACTACAGACACAAAACAATCATAATGTCCATCAATCAATCCATCTATGAAATCAATCAATCACTGTATCATGAAACCATCATTTGTTTGATCATTGTCTGTTTTCACAGTTTCATTGATAATTTCATTATCAATATCTATGACGGGACGCATATGATTATGTCAGAATTTGACATGTCAGTGCATATGCTTAAAATAATATAGTTATTAATGGTGATAAACAGGTGAACTACCAGATCCCTGTCTCAATCTTACTATAGCATAATTAGAGGTCAACATTGTTATCATATTATTATTCCACTGCTTGGTTGAATTTCCCATTGTCCTACGTAATTTAGAACGACCATTAACCGTATGTTATCTGCACACCTATGAAGAAGATCCATTTTGTGGGCCGTATCACACTTGTATATTAATTCGCCGAACTCGTTGTGAAGTTTAAATGAACTGTCACGTTGCATCCGAGCTGTAAAATGCAGACGTTCAGAACATGGCAACATTGTAGCATATGACGGAGGTGGCTTTTAGCTAGATGGATGACAGCAGGCTAAGTAAAATAGCGATGTTTCCAAGCTAAAGTTCATCAAAATCTTGGGATATGCCCGCTTGACAACGGGAGAGATAGAACCAAAGATTCTAGAACAGAGCTCTAAAGATTCTAGAACAGAGCTCTGTTCTAGAATCTTTGGATAGAACTAACGACTGGCCTTTGGCCGTAGCAACCATCCATTTAGAACTAGTAACAGCAGTTTGCCCTGCAAGTTAAGAAATTAGTTGATATGTGTTGGAAGAAAGTAGTTCTACAAACAAGACAAGTTGTAGCGATTAAAACATTTAAATTGTAACAGGAAATGAACACAACGCAAGTGGCAACAGTGGAATAAGCGGGATAATGGACTCCACGGTGGTCTGTTCACAGAAGTTAATGCACTTACGAGGTTTAAACTGCTTCGTGTCGGGGCCGTTTTACAACCTCGACCGTGCATTAACTTCTGTAAACAGACCACCGTGTCATCCATTATCCCTTACTTATTATTACTAGAGTTTATTTGATAGGGACAGATGCAGTATACACATAACTGAAAACAGCTATCTGATGCAAGTATCATGGTGTTTATAGCTAATGCTAATTTATGACACTTGTCCCTAGAAGGGTTTTTATGACTGTATGCCGTAAAAACAGATAGAAAGAAGAAAGAAAAGAAGAAAAAAAGAACAAAAGAAAGAAAAGAAACACACAATGCAAATGGTAAAAAACAGAACACAGAATATAGAACATAGAACACATGCTCTATGAACATGATTCAAGGCCACTTACATCTGACACTCTCCCTCATCCTCTGCCTGGAAGTGATATGTTCTGTCATCTGGGTGACAAACGAGAGGAGAGAACAACAGTGTTAAAGGTTGTATCAGCGATTGCAGGCCCAAAAAAGGCCCAAACATAAATGATCACATTCATCTAATCTTCCCTAACGATCCGCTAGCTGCCCGCCCCATAAGCAGGCCGTCAAAAAAATGCGTCTCTATAGGCAGCCTAGGCTCTGAGATCTGCACACAAAAACAATTGCTAACAACAAGTGTCTTAAAGGCAAAATAAAGTGTTCCAACCAATAACCGACGAGATGCGCGTTCAGGAGAGTTTCAATTGCACGGGAGGGTGGGGGAAAAAGTAGCGAGCTAGCTCTCTGTTTTGTTTTAACGTCAACAGAAGTGACGTTACCCCACCATCGCTGATACAACCTTTAACTAAATAGCAGACCCAATACAGGAATTGATGGGAAACATCATGGAAGTATCATCGTTGGACTTCATATGCTTCTTCTGCTTTACAGACATTGATACGGGTCCATTCAAATGGAGATGATGGCTTCAGCCACCTGATATTTTACCAGAGAAGCAGCTTCACTCTGACTAGGCTTGTGTGGAAGCTTTGGTAATCCATGTTTCTTTGGTGAAGTAGACCTCTGAAGATCGCCTACATAAAATCTTTGCCCATATAAGGAGATCAGGGTACTTGCGATTTTTCTTATGGCATCATATGGCAGCTTTGGCTCCTTTTTGTAAGTGAACTTCAGAGGTCTATGGCTGGGTGAAATATGTGTAAAGAAGGGAATCTCACGTGAGATTAGGTCAAAGCTCCTCTTCTCATCTGGGTTGTGCTTCACCTGACAGGTCAGCAGGTTCAATTTGGCGGGTGGGCTGTTTGCCTACATTAGAATGGTTGTTAAAAAAAACATGTGATAAGATTAAGGAAGCTAGGTGCATAAAGGTGTGAGATGGTATATTATAGATCAACAGATAGATCAGATAGATGGGTGAGAGAAGCTAGAGAATGCATAGTACTCCTCACTTTGAATGTGTTCTTACCGTTCCGTGAGATATGGTGAGGAACCCGTTCCGCACCGAACATTTCCTCTTCTGCCAGACCCTTCGCAGACTGGACAACAAGCAGCCGATTAGTGAGAGAACTGATCAGTGTGTGCGTGTTTGTGTGTGTGTGTGTGTGTGTGTGTGTGTGTGTGTGTGTGTGTGTGTGTGTGTGTGTGTGCATATGTGTGTGTGTGCATATGTGTGTGTGTGTGTGTCAACATTATCTCCCTTCCTGGCAATGGATACCACACAGTTATAACTCATGATTCAACAAAGGCCCACCTACCCTTCACTTCTCTTGTACAGCATTCCAGAACGTTCTGTCCCATGGGCTTTGTTCCCCTGGAGCTGATGAAGACTGTAGCCAGGATTCTGTTTGGATTGGGCATCCTGGTAAAAGAGCCAACCCGATAACATAAGTGAACAACTGGAAACATTTTAGAAAGACATTACTCATTTTTCCAACGTCTTCTGAAAAAACGCCACTCACCTCCTTCGCATCTGCCTGCAGGGAGGACTTGAGTGCGTCCCGGAGCTGTGCCAACTGTTTCCTCTCCCCATCCTGGCCCTGCTTCATCTGTCACAGAGCAAATCACAAGATACACATTCACACATGCTGTGTGGTGCACACCTTGTGGCATGGCAAGAACTGCTCGCTCTACAAGCCAAAAAAGAAGAAGCAGAAGAAGCCATGGCAATGGCTGACATTTCATTTTTGTTCCCATAGAACACTGTGAATTTACTTCTTGCTTGCTGGGACCCTCAGACAACGATAGTTGTAATGCCTGTCACTGCCTGCCTAACACATGATCTGCAAAGAAAGTATAGAAGCACAACATAGACACTCCACTATGCATAATACACATATTCTTTGACTCCTTGACTACTTTGATATTTTCACTACTTCCACAGGGAGAACCCATGCACTTCTTGGCACCTTTAAGTTCCCTTATCTGTGTTGGCAAAGCCTGCTGGGTCGACCGCAGACTAATTTCAGATTGTGTTTCCCACATGAGGTTTTAGAGTGAGTACTATATATGGCCATGAGTAGACTCTGTACTTTCAAAAGGCCATTTACTATAGCATCTCTCCAAGTCTCCTATGATCTCCTCTGACATAAAACAAAATCCAATCAAAAAGGACATACCAATTTAATTCCACTGCATTCCTTGTGACTATACTGTGAATTTGTTTGTTAAGAACCCTTTTTACAAGTAAAGGATTCTGCAAAAGGTCATGTTGTAAATGTAAATGTAAATGTAAATCAGGTCTATAGGCCAGGTATACTGTTTCCTCTACCCATCCTGGCTCTACTTGATCTGTCACAGAGCAAATCATAAGTTGTTGTCATTAGCCCTAACAGCTTATAAAAAAATCCCATTGACATTGTTGCTCTTTTTAGCATTGAACAATACGATCACCCGACTTACTGCTGAAAGGTCTGTAGAGAGTTTCTCCATGGTAGGTTTGAGGCTCTCCACCACCTTCAGACCATCTTGGAAGAAGCTGTGACATTAAAGATAAACATTCTCATTGTAATTACACTTATGAGGTGCAATCATACATCATAAATGATCTATAGACCCTTTCAACAATAAAAACAAAAACAATGCTTGAACGTTCTATTTGGGCCCCAATCTACTTCCTCTGCATTAAGATAACATATGGAATGTTAAAAAGGAAGTCTTGTGGGGCCAACTATGATGCTGATAATGGAACTCTCTTGAAAGGGTCCATAAGCATTCCCTAATAACACACAATGATGAAGACATACAGTACAAGAGGATGGAAAGGAACACTGTGACTTACTTGCACTGAGCATGGAAATACTTGATAAGGTTCTGGAGAAGATCCACACCTTTCTTCACTTTGATTTCATTCACTTTGAGAAGATACTGAGATACAGACAAATCAAATAGCAAATGGTAACATAAGGAACTGTATCATTGTGGTTTATAAATACTTTACCTTTTTCACTTCATGACTGTATCATTGGGGGGTAGCTAAGGTTATACTTTTTGGCAATGGTGTCTAATGGTGCTATCTCCCACACCCTGCTATGGTTCATTGACACAGAAGGAAATCAATCAGCAGGGCAATTCTGCCCCTAGTGGCTGGAAGCTGTACTGCAGGCTTGATCAGTACCTCGCACATCTGCAATTGGAAAAGGCGTCTCTCCTTTTCCATTTCCTCGGCGATCTCTCCTCCGCTGAACTCCGTTCGGATCATCCCGTGCTGCTTTGCATGCTCCCGTTTCTCCTTCTCAATCTTGTTGCTATGTGAGGGGTCAAAGAGTTGGAGGGTCAAACTTCATGTTGAGATGTTGAAAGTCAAGAGCTACACAAAAGCTGTTTTAAGGACCCTCTTTTGAACAATATCCAACAGAGCGGCTTTAAACCTCTCTGATTTTCTATGGCAACATTACAGTTTTCAACATGAGTCAATAAAGCACAGAGCACATTCCTGAAACATGAAGTCATAGGTCAAGCCACTTCACATTCCCACACACATAAAAGAGGCTAAACATGCATCTGAGACTCAGCCAACTATCGGCTTCTTGTTTTGAAACCCTGTGGATAAAAGGGATGTCAGAGACCGAAACAAAGCCCTTTTTTAAATCCCGCTGACGGTCAGAATGAGTATTTATACAAGGCCTGGCCCTCTACCTGATAACCGTGGACTTGTTATAGTGCCACTACAATCATCCAAGAGGGTCTAGGTAAAGGTGTGAGTGAGTGTGCTTTTTCCATTTCATTAGACTAATTAAAGTAAGCTTTAGCTAGGGGACAAAAGCATTTTGTAGAACTCAAATATTGTTGTTTATGAGTCACATTGCTATTAGGTAACATACAGCATACAGTATAAATCTAACTTACTACATGATGGTGTTTCCTTAGTTAAACCATATGAATTGCTTGTTCTAGTCTAATGCCCTGAACAGTGAACACTACACTGGCAACTACCGTAGTCTTTAAACTGAAGTATAAACCACCATCAGCTTATTTGCCTTGTCAATAGACTCTGAACTGAAACTTGTCTAGACCAAAGTGTTTGACTGCTCGCTGTACAAGAAGAAGCAGAAGAAAAACCATTATGTCTTACACTTTTGTATCATAGTCCTTCCAGGCTTTATCGAAAGGCTTTTTCAAGTCCTGTGAAAACCACACATAAAAAGAGACCATAAATATTACATGGAGCCAGAAGCAGGGGGGTGATAAATAAGAACATAAGAGGTTGTATTTAGCCATGTACGTAAGGTGCTTGAACTATTTCACTATTCATTTGTCCTGAAAATAACATGAGATGATGAGAGGAAAACAAGCGAAACACACAGCTAAGCCACATACCCCCTTCACGCCCTTCAAGTCTCCCTTAAGCAGACTGTCCAATGGGAACGTGATGATGTTGTTCATATTCTGCAGCTGCAAACAGAGAAAGGCATAGACTGTGACTTCAGCTGACAAAGCACCCCATGCTTTCCTTCACCATGCTTGAATATGCAATATCAGACGGAAGCAAACATGCTAGCATGAAGTCTAAAAACGGTAGACTTCCTCACCACTGTGCTACATTAAAGGCTTGGGTGAGATTACACCCCAGCCCCTTAGCTCTCCTCACTAAACTATAAAAATAAACTTTGAGGTTGGTAATATAAACCTCACAGTCTAAAACAGACCTCAGCTACCACAGTTAAATACATAGTGACAGGAAGATTACAAAGCATTTTGTTCAGTAGGTAAAGCACATAGCACATTGATGATGGTGTGAGGATTCCACATGAGTCAGTAAAATGGAAAAACAAGATCCCTATTTTTTTGCATGTTGCATTGTGCTCAGGACAAATTAGCAGGTTCTTGAATGATCAAATAGCCTCATCGAACAACAAGCTCTTTTGTCCTAAGAGCTCTCTGCTAGGCATCTTTGACGACAATGAAAGATATACAAGAATCTGGAGAAGTGATAATAGGTAAGATCTAGAGATACAAACCATGTGAGACCTAACAAGTGAAAGCAATCGGCCAATGGAGAGAGAAAATGAGAACAAGGGGGGGAAATGAGAAGTGAAGTTCAGCCAACAGTAACCTCATACCAGGTTTTTGAAGAGGGCGGTGAGCTCTTTTGTGAACACAGCAAACTTGAGGAAGGCCGAACCGACATCGGGGTCATCCCTGTACACACAGTTCTCCCCAAACTTCTCCAGCGCCTGGATATACTGCTCCTCATTCTCCACATGTGCTGCAACGACACACAATCACACAGTGGCATTAGGAGCTTTGTGTCAACTAGGAGAGACACTGGATCAAGCAGCACACTAACAAAGACCTGCAGGAGAGATGAAGTGATAGACTAATACATGTAGTAATATGTAGAAATAGATGTAGTAATATAACCTCACGTTTCTTTCCATCCACACAACTGCATCAGATAACATCTATTGCATCTTTACACCAAGTTTACTTACTTTATATTTCATTGTGAGAGCACAGCACAGAATCTGTTGTCAGTGTGTGTGTGTGTTTGCTTTGGAAATTAACAACCTTAGTCTTCCTAGCGCCGATCATAGCCACAGTCAGACCATACTCTTAGATAGGACAATATTTAAGGAATTGTGGAAAACGTATTTTGGGCGACGGGTGTCTACAAAACATAGATAGATAGATAGATAGATAGATACTTTATTGATCCCCAGGGGAAATTCAAGAAATCAACACTATTTAAATTTAGAATACGAGCCAAGAGGCTGGTCAGATGAGTATTCTGCACTGAATATTTGTGAGAAAACAGGCCATTTAAAAAAAACATGAAGTGAAGTAAAAATAGGAAATCGTTCACTATGACCACCTCATCCTGTAATAAAACGAATGGAAATTCTGTGACGCTCGGACCATTGTTTACCTCAGGGCTAAAACTGTGCTTGAACAAACAGCAAAGGGCATGAAACGATAAACCACAATGGCCACACATCCACCTACACACCACAAGCCCTCGTTGCAAAATCTTTCACTAATGCCCCAGGGCACTTTCTAATCTGTGGAATGTGTAAATTGTTCTGCTAGCACTAGGCTGCTCAGGGTCAAAGCTTAAGGGACCGCGACCTAGTAACCCAGCCAGAACACAAAGGGTCTGGCTGTGGAGAACCACAGGAGAGCACATTAAAATCTGGAACTGAAACTAGAGGCCAGTTGCGCCAGAGCGTGATGGGAGTCACAAGATAAACAGAAGCCTGCAGCATGGCAGCAATCTTGCATACTGTACATAGACTACACGTGGGACATTTGTTTCAGTACAAGCATCTCTACAACCTAAAAGCTTTGAACATTGGAGATTAGACATACACAAGCACTATGACTTCCCACTACCTAGACAGGCCAAAAAAGGAAAGCAACTTGTTCACTTGTTGTTACAGTTGTAGGCTACATTATTAGCTTAGCCTGGGGTGTCATTACACACACTGAGTGTAGGACTTTAGTCAGCTGCCTGTGTACAGATGTGTCAAAAACGTGCAGT
This sequence comes from Alosa sapidissima, assembly GCF_018492685.1. NCBI lineage: Eukaryota > Metazoa > Chordata > Actinopteri > Clupeiformes > Clupeidae > Alosa > Alosa sapidissima. Next base: position 30,726,671 of record NC_055962.1, on the reverse strand, counting down.
GTCTGGTCCCCCCTCTCTTGGAATGATAAGTGAACACAGCATTTACAACAGATTTGCAGGTGTATACAGAGTAGTTACTCGTCATTTCCTGAGAATGACGTGTGTAAATAGCTGGCTTGAGGCTGATGAACCTTGTTCTGGATTACAGTGGAAGGCCCCAAGGGCTTTGGGCAGACCGTAGTGGGATTTAGGAGAAAAGAAAAAAAGATTCTGTAAAAGAAAGAGAGAGAGAGAAAGAGAACGCAAGGTTGAGAAGGGAAGGTGTAGGAGATAACTGACAGAGTTGGGGGTGAGTCGAATAGAATAGATGAAAAGCTAGCTGACTAGATGCTGAGAGCAGCAGAGATGTGAGGGGAGAGAGGCCTGTCCAGACACGTCCTCTTGCGGGTCGGTAGAATGAGCGGAATGTGGAGCGACCGTTTTTCTCCGCCTCCTCCTTTTCTTTTCACCTGTGTTCTGTCTCTACAGACCCCGTCTATTTCATGGACATTCTTCTCTCTCCTGATCATCTCTCAATATCTCCTGAAATGTATTGAAGTCACACAATTCTCCTAGAGCAGTCCAAAAATCATTAGTCGTAACTCCATTAGTAGAGTGAGTGAACCACTGCCAAGATCACTTCGAGGGATTGGGAACGAGACTGGCTGCATTCAGCTATTTTTAATAGTGAAAGTACGGCTCGGTGTCAAAGGGGATTTGTAAGTGGATAAACGTAATAGATCATTGTGAAGGTACTTTACAGAAAACGTCTGCAAACAGTGCAAACCAATGATGAAGTGGTTCTACGCATAAGTTGTTGTATGCAGTTTATCCCATTTCAGCTGCTGAAGCTTTTAACTTGTTCAGAGTTGTCATAGGTGCCTTGATGGCCTCCCCCACCATTATTCTTCTCGAATGGTGATTCAGTTTGTGGTGACGGCCTGCTCTAGGCAACATCTGCACGTTTGCCATATTCCTTACGTTCCTTAATGACGGACTTCACTGAACTCCAGGGGATGTTCAGTGACTTCCAAATGTTTTTGTATTTGAAATGTTCTGAGTGTTAGTCTTCATGGTGGAATTATAGCCAGGAGTACTGATCGACCAATCATTGGACCTTCTAGACACAGGTGTCTTTATATTACTTTACTATATAGTCCGGCAGCCATGGGGTCAGACCTGGTTTTGTCGGTTAAAGTTTTTTTTTTTTTGCAGAATCTTGTAGACCAAGGGTATCTATTTAAGATTTAGGAGGGTGCCCAGTGATATCCCTTGGGCAATTTTGTATATTAACCTTTTCTTGTTCAATGTATTGAATACAAGGTGAGACACTACAGGTGAATAGGGTAACAAAATTAACTAGCAGATATCACTATGAAACTTCCCCAGTTGATTACTTACATTAATATGGACAAAAATGTATTACAAGTTATCTGAAATGTAATGTTTGAATATGCAAATTAGGCACAATCTAATTAAATATGTGCTGATTTGCATAAAGTTTGCAAAAATCTGAACATTAGATGAAGCCGGTTTCAAAACTACTTTTTCATTGTGTTTACATATTAGATGAAACGTCTTTTACACAGGAAATTTGTATTACAAGTTTTCTGTAATTTAATGTTTAAATATGTAAAAGCCCAATGTGCCAAAATCATGAAATAGGATATACCTCTAATTTCAAGATGAGTAGGCATACTCATATTAAATGCAAATCAACTCAATTAAAATGTACTAAAATACAGTGTTCTGTGTGATAGTTTTTCAGACAGTACATTCAAATTTGGATAATTTAACCCTTTACTAAGTGAATTAATGAATTTCTATATTTCAGATAATGCCAGTCCGGGAGCCATGGGTCAGACCTGGTTTTGTGGGTTATTTATTTATTCATTTTTGCTTAGACTTGTTGACTTTGGGTGGCTCTTTAATATTTAGGAGGCTGCCCAGTGACACACATTAACCATTAAAGCCCTATGTGCCGAAATCATGAAGAAAAAAAATAGAAAAAGCAAATAATCAACTCAAATAGAATGTACTAAAATACAGTTTGCAGTGTGATAGTTATTCAGACAATACTTCATGCATTCAAATTGGGAAAATGTAACCCTTTTCTATGTCAAATAATGAATTTATAATTTCAGATATTGCCTGTAATAATTCTGAATATGTACACTTTTCCTAGTATTAGTTCTGATAATTGTCCAGTTCTGGCTCATCCTACTCTAAAACAGGCAGAGAATATTGTGCAAGGCACCATTAACCTGGCAACTGCATCTGTTAGAGCTACAAGGATTTTCACTCTTGCAGCCACATCTGATCATCTCCAAAATGTCGTTTGGTGCAAGTTTGACATTTTCTGGTAGACTGGTTGGGCTTAGTAACGAATCAATGAATCTTTCTTCAAATGGCAGTTGAATTTCCAACTGAAGTATTCCTTCATTTTAGGTTCCAATATTTCAATACTTAAAAATTAATATTCTCTTTTTGAATGACGAGTTTAGGCTCTGAGCATAGACTACTACTGCAATAAAGAATAAAAATAAATGTATATTTTATACATATTAGAACAGTAGAACAGACACCCTGTAGAAATCAGCTAAAAGAGGGCAGTTTAGGCTAACAGTAGTCATTTACATAGCTGTGCAGTAAGTAAACCCAAAGTCCTTTTAGGCAAGTCCTTCCACTCAGCAGCCATATTGTAGCACTTTTTGGGCACTTATCGGGCATCTATTTCGGCGTGCGCAAGACCAACCTTGCTCCAGCAGTGAGATCACACCACATGAAAGGGGCGGGATATGTGTACACAACTGTCATACTATGGAGGATTTTTTGAGTGTTGTGACTGACCCCTCATTAGAAATAAAAGTCTCTGGTAAACCTCTATCCACACCTAGAGACGTGCTAGTGAGAGATGCTAGCACGTAGCACCCATGGATTAGTTTCCTCTCCCACTCTGAGAATGAAATCTGCACTTCAGAAGCACCTACATACACCAAAGTTTCCAGTCTTATACCTAACTATATTTAAAAGGCTTCTACAGAGGGGTTTGTTGATATGTTATTCCTAGCCTTTTTATATGACATTTTATTCCTAAAAACATGGCGAAAAGTTTTTTTGGCTATTGGCAGTATTTTCTGATTTACGAAATAAATAAAAGAGATATCTAAAATTCCCTGTGTAAAAGACTTTTCACCTAATATGTCAACACAATAAAAAAGTCATTTTGAACCTGGCGATTTAGTTTTTTTTAGTTAATGCAAATCAGCACATATTTATTTAGATTATGCTTAATTTGCATATTTAAACTTTATATTACAGATAACTTAATATTTTTTTCCATATTAATGTAAGTAATCAACTGGGGAAGTTTCATAGTGATATCTGCTAGTTAATATTTTTACCCTATTCACCTGTGGTGCCTCGCCTTATATTCAACACATTGGACAAGAAAGGCTGAATATCGAGAATTGCCCAAGGGATATCATCGGGCAACCTCTCTAATCTTATTGACTTACCCCTTGACAGCAAGAAACAGCAAAAAAAAAAAACTAAATTATGGGATTTGGCTGCCGGACTATACACACATTTACTGTACTCAGGCAATCTCCATTTCACTAATTGTGAGACAATTAGCACCAATTGGCTGGACCGCTGTGGATTTAGGTCAGTCACTTCAAGGGGGGTGAATATATACGCAATTGCTTGTTTTGCATGATATATTTTTTATTAATTAACATTTCTTTGTAGAAAAGTAGGGTGTGAATACTTTTAATAGGCACTGTAGATACTATTCCAATTTTTTGATATTCTAATTATTGTATTCTGAGTCTGTTATTCAGTCTGTAACTTATGATAAAAAATATATCATTTTCAAAAAAAAAAAAACTATCACAGACCGTCTTTAGCAAATGACTGGTAAAAAATTTGATGAAATTAGATGGCAACACTATTCTGCATCTATAGCAGCATTGTAATACTGTAACACATCTTACAGCACTGGCTGCTTTCAAGAAAACATATATACTGTTTTTGTGACAGAAAAACTAGCTGGCTGCCTAGCTTACTGACTCAGCGACAGTCTGTATTGCTCACAGACTGGTTAACCAAATCAGATGAGTGGTGCCCCTTTTGGACCCAAAACAGTGACTCAAAATGGAGTATTCAGCATCCTAATAATGCTGTGTGTGTGTGTGTGTGTGTGTGTGTGTGTGTTTGTGTGTGAGTCTGGTAAGTGGTGAAGCAGAGTCATTTCCTGGCACTTACTCAGACCAGAGCTGCTGATGGACTTGACTGACTTCTTGATCTTGTGCAGAACACCTCGGTCCACATCCAAAGCCTGACAGGATGACAGACGGACAGAGAGAGAGAGAAAACAAAGACACATCATCACTGAAAGATAACAGAGGGGAAAAGATGAAACTGACTTGGATATCACCCCCCCCCCCCCCCCCCCCCAATGATATATACTTCCATAACAGTCCCTCGTATTCAAATAATCTGTGTAATGGTAAAAATAGGTGACAGGTCTATTAGAAGGTGCATAAAATACCCACAAACAAATCATTTCCCATAACATATCACGTGTGATCACTTTAAAACAACATCCAGGCACCCACCCACTCATACACGCAGACACACACAAACAGTCTATTCTCTGTCTCACTGGCACTCCCACCTCTATAGACCCACCGCTCTGTCAAAAACCCTCTCTAATCTTCTCCCGTATTCTGATTCACTGTATGGGAATTCTCTCTATCAGGGGATTTAACTTTTTGCTTGCTAGCTCGCAGCTACTATCAAAACACGGCCAGGCGGGGTGGGGCGCCCAGTCAGTTACCGTGGAAACAACTGCATGGGAAAAGCCCAGCTGTTGTTCCCTCTGATAAGTCCTCAGTGACTTCCCACACAGACACACAGACTAAAGTTAGTGCCATTCTCTCTCATCCACAACAAAGAGGAAATGGAGTAAGACATGGTCAGCTTGGAGCAATTATTGACTAAATGTGATGTAATGTAATGTAATTGATAACATGCGCAAGTTTTCCAATGATGACATTTCCAAAACGTCTTTCTTCCCACACCTGTTGTGCATGTGACTTTACAGTGTGTGAACCAAGGTGTGAACTGTGTGGTCTGTGCACATCCTTGTACATCATCAATCGCACCAAAACACATTTCACTTGACGAATGCAGAGGTGCTTAACTGTTAACTGCACTGTTTCCATTTAATTTTCCTGTGGAACTCCTCACTGTGGAACTCTCCCAAACACACACCCAACAGCTGTGTGAACATGTGTAGTATGTCTTAGAAGTACACAGTCCAGAATAAAACAGAACAGCTTAAAACAAAACTGTTTTTACAGAAAACATCTTAATGATATATCCGTTTTTCAGTCTCACGCACAGTCATTGAATCCTTCATCTGGTCATTCTGTTATTCTGATAAATCAGTCATCTAATCTCAGATACACAGCAGTGTTGGGAAGAACTGATAGAAAGGCTAGATAGGCAGGGCTATGAAATCACACCCTTTTACCAATATGCAGCATGAATAAATCAGACTCGCTATCTGTCACCTGCTTCCTGCATGTCTGTGTCAAACAGACGGACAGTATTTCTGAGTTTTGAGACTGGACGTCCACTTACCTTCTGTTTGTTCAAGAGCAGATCTCTATCAGTGATTGTCACAACTGACATCATTAGTGACTGAATGATTCACTGACAGTGTGAGAGACTGATAATCTGACAAACTAATCAAACTGACTTGCAGGACCAAGGTCCCATGTGTTGTTGATATGGGATAGGAGCTTTTTCTACATTGAAAGAGCTATGAAAACACAAACACAGACTTCAAAACAACTCTCACAGGTGATAAATGGGCCATGTGAAAATTGATGTGGTCTCCATAATGACAAAGAAAAAGGTCAATGCACACAAACAGTAACAGATAGAGAAAGAGACAGAGAGGGAGACGGAGGGAGAGAGAGAGAGAGAAAGAGAGGGAGAGACAAAGATACATTGAGAGAGAAACAGAGCGAGACAATCATACAGGTTGGGACAGGAACCCTACAGTCAGTGCAGAGGTACAGGCTGAGACAAGAGTAAAGGAACGGACTGCCAGAGAGCATGCTGGGAAACCTGCCGACCCTTGCCCTGAGGAGATATCCCACAATTCCCATGTTCTGCTCAGATTAAAGGGAGGGAGGGAGGGAGAGAGAGAAAGAGAGAAAGAGAGAGAGAGAGAGAGAGAGAGAGAGAGAGAGAGAGAGAGAGAGAGAGAGAGCTTCAAAGGCAGGCCTCAGCAGGAAGCCAAAGAGACAGCTGAGCTGACCCGTAGGACTGGAAGTGGGAGTTCCTGCTGGGGTTTAAGTATCCACTAGGTATTTGTGTGCACATTTGTGTGTTTGTGTGTTATAAGTCAAAGAGAGAGAGAGAGAGAGAGAGAGAGAGAGAGAGAGAGAGAGCCTGCAAATACATGTTTTATGTGTCTGTGGTTGGAACATGCACTGAGTAGGAAAAACAGCTATCAGCTATGATACTCCTTCATCATAAGATAATAAGTGATGTATGTGTTTGACTGTGTGTGTGGTGTGTGACTGTGTGTGAGACTGTGTGTGTGTGTGTGTGTGTGTGTGTGTGTGTGTGTGTGTGTGTGTGTGTCTGTGAGAGAGAGAGACAGAGAGAGAGAATGATGATACTGGTGATGCTAAGCAGCAGCTTGTCATGTGACAAGGTCCAAAGCCACATCATTCCCAGTCTCTGTGTCATGTCTCTCAAGCCCACACCACACAGCTCTGTCTCTCTGTTTACACAGAGAGTGTGCTGGGCAGGGAGCTCACAACAAACTGCCTGGTGCATGGCTTAGCAGCCTGACCTGTCTGCAACCAGATATACGACTGCTTTACATCTAAATGACCACATTTTATTATTATAACGGGACTTCCTTGTGTGTGTGTGTGTGTGTGTGTGTGGGGGGGGGGGGGGTTGTTGAGACAGATCTGTGCTGATGTTGTAATAGCTACTTCAGGCAGAGCTGCAAAGAAAAAAAGCATCTGAAGTCAGTTGATTCCAGTGGTCACTTCCTTTATCCTCAAGTCACTTAACACAAAGAGAATGCCAACAAGTCCAACCATGTCCAGATGCCCAGGATGCCTGGCTGCCCCTCAAGTAAAATTAAGCTGTTAATCCTACTCCTGACTAATATAAATAAGCAGTAGTTTAATATTAACAATATTTTACCACTTCATGAAAGTGTTGTTTTTGCACAAGTTCACTTAACACCACATGGTGTTATCCGAGTTGTACTTTGGACTTAAAGTGCCCTACAGTTTCTTACACACAATGACTGGAAGTGCAGAAGTAAAACCAGCAGGTCTAAGCGAAACCCTTTTCTGTGCTTGGAGTGGATAGCTGTTTTTTGTCCGACTCAAGACCATCACGCCAAAAATTCCAGCACTTACGCACGTACAGTTTCAACAGCTGCTACTTTAAACGCACAACTATATAGTGAGATTAATAAACATGATATTGTTCGGAACTATCCATTTACAGTAATGGCGCCTGGACATACAGACTCGCAGTAGTGTTCTATCAACGTTTCACACCAGTTGCTCAAAACTGGAGATCTTCGCCGAGTATGCCAATCCACTTTGAAACGTAAACGAATTTGAGAACAGACTGATTCAAGAACAGATGGATTGATGGATTACCGCAATTGAGCAGTTCGTGCTTTATCCAAAGAGTTTACCTAAAGGGCGAGGGATACACCTCAATTTCACAAGCAGGAAGTAATTTTCCTCTCTTATGCAGCCACAGCTGATTGCAAGCCATTCCTAAACGGGATTGCTTAAGACAGTTAAACAGACAGACATGCCTGCTTTCAGCGTGGACGCACCCAGCCGCACCCCAGATACAACTCTTTCCCATGGGTGTCAGTGAGCTTTCACATAGTAGCCTACGCTACACGAAACTAACTCACCTCTTCCAAAGCGGTCACCGTGTTCCGACAGTTGGTCATCCGAGTAGTGAAAATTGAGGTTGTGGGGGCTTTATAATCCTCATTGGTTATGTCCATAAACTCCACGACGGAGACCCGGTCAGACATGTTGAAGCCTTATAGGTATGGGTCCGGTTCCGAGACTGGGTGATGGCAAGAGTATCCAATCGTAGCCAGCGGTGACCTGGTAGCCAGATCCCGAGGTGTTCCACAATGTTATCTCAGGTTAGACATTCCAGCAGAGACGCATGACCCTCTCGCTGTGCGCAATGAGACAAATCTGCACTCCGATTGTCTTACACAAAAAATAAATAGTCTAAGTAAGCTAAACGAAACTAACAACAATCGCCAGGTAGATTATGGCAAAAGCTTCCAGAATATGCAGTTCACCCGACTTCAGCCTAGGTGATTGTGCTATTCAGTTTCAGAAGTAGCGTCGTTTAGTCTACTTCTGCCACTGTCAACTCGTAAGTGCTGAATTGGATTCCACGGGACTAGGGAGAAGACAGCTCAGCCAATAGGAGGCCTTGAACGATCGATACGTGAATAATATACCTTGTGATGGCCTAGCATTTCAGAGAAACACCATCAAGCCATCACCAACAAGAATATGTCATTTGTATTTAGGCTACATGCCCTTGCTGTTATTATCTCCTTTACGCATGGTCATTAAGGATAAAATCTCTGCAACACCGAATGGCACAGGATCTCCATTGGGGAAAGGGGGCTGATATTGTAGGCCTATTTATTCTAAAAAAGCTATGCTACATTGGAACAAAACTTTGCTTTGCAGTATTTGCATTATTTAGGTCTGGTAGTTTCTACAAACCGAGGTTGGGCATTATTAATATGAAATCTTTTTTTTTTTTTTATCTCAACGTCAACATTAAATCAAACTCTATGATATAATTTGCATAAAGTAGACTACTTGGTCTGTTGTAGTGTTTTGCAGTCAAAGGCACACAATGACACAATATTGACATCTAGTGATGGAAAATGGAAGCGTACTTGTAACTTGTAAATATACCCTTGTTCCTGCGTTTATAGTACAGCGGCTAAGCACCGGAATCGTTCAGTTTTTGAAGAAAGCATGAAACTTGGCACAGTTATACTACTACCCCTAGTGATCAAAAAGTGGCCGCCACCTTGAATTCAAATATGCCTACCATTCTTACAGTTTTCTCTGATTGCTTACAGTAACTCTTCACACCTTCGTAAAAATGGTGTTTTCGTATCTAACAGTAAACACAAGCCATCACAATAGTAAGCACACAATGTGCCAACAACACACTGATGGTATGAATAAAAAACACATCTGGCTTTTGCTTTCTCTGTGCACAAGGTAGACTATGTCAGTTTGAGGTCATACTTTTGTCATAGTTCTGTAAACATACAGGGATCCCAACTTCAAGTATTAGTGTTTATTTACACACATCAAAACAAACACAAGTGTGTTTTTCCAAGTCAAAACACAAAATAGCATTTCACTGAGACAAAACTGAGTGCAAAGCAGTGTTTGTGCTTTTATTTTTGCGAACTCAGTGAGTGGTTTTGCCATTTGTGTGTAGAGTTTTGCAAAAAAAGCCATAGTTACAAAAAATGTGTTTAAGCATTCAGAAAAAACTGTAATAAAGTTTATATTTTGGAGCAGTTGCAGTGTGCAGACCACACTTTTTCTACTGTCTGATACTATTGTCTGGCACCTGCAGAAAAACTTTACTTTGGATGTGCGCACCCACTCTTCAAAACATCAATGCCTTCTGCCACATTCTGGAGGAGTTGGACTACCTGTGCAACGTTTGTAGGCTCCAGGTACTGGCTTATGCTACCAGTAGTGACACTGACCCTAGCCAAATGTAAAACTAGTGAAAAACCAGTCAAAAAGGATAAAGATGGAAAATGTATCATTTGCCACCACCTCTAAAACCATTCCTGTTTTTACAGACCTATCTCCCTTCTTCCTTTCTTGTCAAAGTTTTTGGAGAAAGTGGTCTTCAAGCAAGTCTTGGACTTACTATATCAGAACAACCTGCTAGACCCTATGCAGTCTGTTTTCAAGAGTCATTCTACTGAAACTGCTTTTCTGTCTGTGACCGAAGCATTGAGAGTAGCTAAGTCCTCATCTAAGTTGCTAAGTCATTGGTATTCATTCTACTAGACTTATCTGCAGCCTTCGATACTGTTAACCATGACATTCTCCTTTCTACACTATCTGAACTGGGATGTCTAGGAAAGCCCTTGACTGGTTTAAATCCTACCTTAAAGGGCACATGACCTCACCACAGGTGTGCCTCAGGGATCAGTATTAGGGCCCCTAGTTTTCTCTATTTACACACTTCCTTGGGTTAGACCATTCGCTCCCATGAATTTGATTATCACTGCTATGTGGACGATACTCAACTTTACCTGTCTTCAGCTTTTGGTGTTTCCACCAAAAAGCACACCCAAGGACTGGGCACTGAATGCACTAGCAAGTGTCCTAAAAGTGATGGTTCACTGACTAGCATGAGCCCTAATGTGTCAGGTGGGAGCTAAACCCATAAGGTATTAAGTATTTAAATTAGCTTCATTAACAAGCATAATCATTTTATGGGATGCAAAATGTTAAACTACAATAAAACAAAATAGACCTTTTCAAACAATCACTATAAGCCTTAAAAGAAACTTTAGCATATGGGAATTAGACCCACCCACCTCAATTGAATTAAGCTAACAGTAGGATGTGTTGGACTGGGTTATGTACTAATTTATCTAACTATGACTGGGTGTATGTACTAATTTATCTAACTCTAGGATAGAATACAAAATAGCTCATTTCCCAAAAGGCAGCATATGTTAGCCTGACGAGCCAGACCCACATTAAAATGTAGGGTCTGGGCACTCACCGTTTGCAGTGCTCAGCGCGAGGGGCGGGATAATCGGTTGTCTTTCAAATTCCCTCTGCACGCAATAGGACAGCGCTATGAGTCCCATGCGTTTTCCCACCAGCGGAGCTAGTTGGCTAGTTCAAACTTGCTGTCACACTGTTCACCAACAGCAACATCCATCTTCTTTGTTTTCAAGTAGCAGGGAATTCAAGCCAAACCGTTGCAACTCTGCTATCAATCATTATGTTAAATTTGATTGGCCTGATAGAAGTTTCATTTTTCGAGCTCACAAGCCAACGGAGAGTTGCTAGACTAGCCCTGGCAGCAAATGTAATTTGCTGCCGCTAGAGTGTGTCTAGATTTCTAGGCTAAGCATATGTTTCTTTAAGAGACTTGACAGACGCTAGCTTCCATGGGTTTTAGCCTCCTTGCTAGCATACCAGCCTCTAGGGGGCAAATTAGAAGGATTGAGCCAAGACAAGTGCAGGGTTTAGTCACACAGTCGAAACTTCACACATAGCCTAAACGCACCCCAGTTTTTGACTCAGTGTCAGAATGTATGGCTACTTCCTTAAAATCCAACATGTTTGCCATTTTAATTATGCATGATTGCCTCATTATGTATTTCATAATGCTGAAAGATGGCTATAGACATGTTATATTATGTGTTAAAAGCAGCATAGCATTATAAATGTATAAAAAAGGGCATATTTTGGTGGCCATAGTTGAAGTCAAGATAGGGGCCACTAGGGGGCGCTATGTGTTGGGGTCCATTTTAATTTTTGATCACTAGGGGTAGTACTATACCTGTACCAAGTTTGGTGCTTTCTGCGAAAACTGAACGATTCAGGTAAAAATCTGGCCTTAGCCACTATACTATTATGGCATGGCCTACAATCATTTATAGATTTTTTTAGATATGACACATAGCTACAGACAGCAGAGAAATTACCTCGAGGAAGACAAGCAGTTTGCCTGCACACGTGATTTACAAAATTAAATTACATCGTTTTTGTTATTCTTTTTTATTCAATGCAGTGTTCAAGGGAACAGCCTTGTGAAAAATAGGTATGTTTGATGTTTGCTGCATGTACATTATTAATGAATTTATTTGGGATTTCATGACATGAACACACCTAGAAGACATAGGCATCAACCCCTGAATAATAAGGCAATGGATACTGGACATTTATTTTCATTAGGCTATTGATTGAATGGGCATTATTGTTTATCTGTCTTATCAATTGTTTATTGTTAAATTTAACTTTGTGTTGTTGCTATTTGTATGTCTATAATGCATGGGGTTAGTTCATAACGCCAGTATGGCAGGATGTTGGATACTTCATTAGACCTACCTTCAGGACAAGGGAGTGATTTGAGGCACTTGTGCTCTCCCTTTTCCTTTTTAGACACACACAAGCATACCCACAGGCCACAGCCACAGCCACACACACTGCCTTAAACCAAAATGAAATAACAACTGGTGAGGCAAGAACCTTTAATTGGTTGAAATTCACTTGAAAAAGAGGGACATTGATTAAAAAAAGCTGGCAAGCATGCACGCTAGACTGAGCACTCTGATTGTTCTTGCATCCATTTACTCTTTGTGGAGATAATGGCTGTTGGAACAGATACAAAGAGGTACAGAGACATCAAGCCACTGTTTACCATCATAACAGGCCATTCATTATCTCCTAGACACTGCACCATGTAAATCTTTGTGTTTGGCAAAAACAAGAATTGCATAAGAAGAGCAATTCCCAAAGAAACTCTCAAACACGTTAACAGCCATGCCTTTCCAAGGCCTTACGGTATGGTACTCACTTCATGTTTACAGACAGTGCAAGTGAATTTTGCTACTATGAACACCTGAAGTTCATGATCTACTATAGCATTGGTTCTCAAAGTGGGGTCCGCAGCACATTGTCAGGGGGTCCCTGACAAAGTTTGCTACAAAATATGAAATTGTCTTAAATGGCGAAAAATGCTACAGTATCAGTATTTGCCCAATTGATCTGCTGATACGTTACATCAATACGTTAAAACACTTTACTATTAATTAACCGCCAATAAAATGAAAGTTATGTGAAGCAAACACTATGTGTTCAACACAATAGGCTTACATTTGATAAAGAAACAACAATCCTTTAAAAAAAATCCTACATACTGTCAAAGTTTGCCAACATGACTATTGTGGTATTAGCACTCGATGTTTTTAAAATAAATCTAACAGAAAAAAAGCATTTAACAGGAAAAAAAGGCTATACAGCTACATGATTAACTTAAGTTTTTATGTGTTGCGATTATGAGGGGTCCTTGGAGAATTTTCCCCTCCATGAGGGGTCCCCGGCCCACAAATGTTTGAGAACCCTTGTACTATAGTACCATGTAAAAAAGGTCTACACATCATTTACTGGCACAAATACATGGTATGAGTACATGGTGTTAACTCCATCATATATAAAATGTACATTCCAACAAAAATAAAAGTACATATTCCTTGTTTATGGAATTTTTTAAACTATTGTCATCTTAAATTACACTTGTTCCCCAGTACATTATCCCTTTATGTGTTATGTCATGTCATGTCACGGAACATGATGTAAAACATGTAATGCTTTTGCTCTACAGGTAGTGGTAGAAATCCATTTAACAAACAAAAACAACCTCCCTTTTTTTCACCTCCCTTTTTAACCCCCGTTAGCTGTTAGCAGTTAGCTCTCCGTCACCAGCCGCTCCCTCTCCGCGTCACTTCCCGCTTCCTCCTGGCTCCCTGCCAGGTGTGCGCAGCACGGTATCCGGGCCAGCAGGGGGCGGTGCAGGCCGTTGTAGAGCATGGTCCCCAGTAGCAGTACCAGGAAACCCAGCACCTGCAGGCCGTGGAACACCTCCCAGCCCAGCGCCAGGCTCACCGCCCAGATGACCACTGTCCGCAGGCTGTCCAGCACCATGCGCGTTGTGGCGCTCATCTCCTTGGTGACGCTCATGCCGGCGAAGTTGAAGAAGGCGATGCTGAGCGTGTTGCCGAAGAGCGCCAGCAGCACGAGCGGGCTGCCGTCCGATCTGGCAGAAGGCGTCCAGCGCGTCCTCCAGCACCTGGCGGGGGTTCTGGCCGAAGCTGCCCGCGGGGATGAAGTACATGGGGATCAGCAGCAGCGACAAGATCAAGAAACCAAAGAGGCCTGTGAGAGAAAAGAGCAGAGGAAGAGGAGGAAAGAGGAAGAGCAGAATATGTCATTCATAAATATGTTGTATAGTGTGTTGTTTGTATTTATGTACCTATGCGAAAACTGTACTTTGAGTGCCTTGAAAAGCGCTATACAAATTAAATTAAATTAAATTAAATTAAATGTATGTTTTTTTTTAAAAATCTACTCATGTCATTCAGAAATATGAATCTAAGGAACAAATGGCAAACCCATGTCACCCAAATGGCACCCAAAACCCATATAGAATACAGTGCATAAAATATGTGCTTTGATGTCGAGTGTA
>NC_055962.1:30692334-30709834 GCF_018492685.1 Alosa sapidissima | reverse complement strand
TCTTTAACATCTCATTCACAGCCTAGCCAATTATGTCGCACAGCTGGGTTTGCTTCCTTCAACATCAAGTTCATTACGTGGACAACACCGTAGGTGTAATAAAACCTAGAATAGAATATCTTATCTGCTGTTATCAGATAAGATATTCTTTAGATTTATAATATTTTTAAAATTTATTTGGCTTTTTATGCCTTTAATTTGATAGGACAGTGGAGAATGACAGGAAGTGAGTGGGAGAGAGATTCAGGGTGGGATCCGGAAAGGACCGCGGGACGGGAATCGAACCCAGGTCACCGGCGTACGGTGCAGGTGCAGGTGCCCCAGCCAGTTGCGCCACAGCTGGGCCGTTATCTGCTAAGTTGACTTGCCTGTACGAATGGATGAGAGAAGGTGTGATCTGGGACATCTCCACATCCTGGAGCATGGAACATATCAGCCCATCTGCAAACAGGAAGATACAGTAGTGAATGATGGGGCAGTGGTTTTCAAAGTGGGGGCTGGGGCCCCCTGGGGGGCCGCGAGGGGGGGCCAGGGGGGCCTCTTGCAATTTGGAGGGAAAAGATAAAAGCAACAAATAAATACATTTGAAAAATTTTAAATATACCTATTACTATGAGGGTTGATATACAATGCCATTATAATTATGTGACACATGTCTGAACATTATATTTCCCATGATAATGACTGGGAATAATAGTAGAGTGATAGCTCTCATATAGCAGAAAGCCCCAAATGCAACTTTTACACACTGTATGCTCCATCGCGAAGTGCTTGTGGCTAAAATAATTATTAGGATTAGCTTAATGTATTTTTACATTTGCCGTAGTATTGTCGATGGGTTTAATAACACATCGGGTCCTTGGCCAGAACCTAGTGGTATTTGGGGGGCCTTGTCGTGGAAAAGTTTGGGAACCCCTGTGATGGGACATGTATCATTCGTTCAGTAATGGAGTGTGTCTATAGTCTATTCAGTTCCGCTTGTTTGTACCCAACAGCCTGAACAAACCCAATTAAGCTTCTCATGTGACATGCGATGTGCCGTTCATCAAGCATTCCATGAAAGAGCATATGAGATCAATCAGCTGGGCTACACAAGAGACACGTGAAGAGGAATTAGGGAAAGCAAGTGTGTGTGACATTGTGTGTGTGTGTGTGTGTGTGTGTGTGTGTGTGTGTTGTGCATTGTTTAAGTGTGCAGGACTATATGAGGAGTGTATGAAGCACAGACTGCAGTGTAGATTGAGAGACACTGATATAATGTGAGATATGTATTGTGATACACAACCCTGCTTTTAAAGGTGCAGTCAGGCATCTTATGCATTTTCAAGAAGCCCATAAAAATTTTTTGTCACATTCAGTAATACAGTATCTCCTCACGACCGCTATCTGCCCATTCCATGAGTACACTGTAAAAAAAAAAATCTCTGTAGGCAGCGCAGGCTCCAAAAACTGGAAACAAACAAAGTGGGGGCTGCCTGTCCTCCAATCAAAAACGAAACCCGACGTGGAATTTCTCTGGGAATGCTGAAGGTCGGGGTGAGCTTACCTCTCTGGCGTGTTTCGCTTGATCCTTGGTTAAAATATAATGCACGTTTTTTGCACAAAAGCATCTGCTAATAAATGTAAATATTTAAATAAATAGAAACAAATGCGACTTCCTGCGAAATCCCAGGCTGCACCTATAAACACCTACTACTCCTAGTGGCTAAACCGATGTTCTCTGCACATTTTGGCAGGCACCATGCTACACATAGCTGAGCCTCAAGAAATGTTGAATCCATAATATCTTTTAAACACATGCCAGCATGCCAACTTTGTAAAGTGCACACCCACTGTGGCTTACAACAAAAATTATAGAATTACTGTAAACCATAATGTTATATTACAGTGCGAAGCCATGACATCTACTGTAGGCCTACACAGGCCCATTATAAATGTTGCACACATATAGAAAGCACAGTAAGTATAAGTGAGTGGCTGAAGTAAAGTGAGTGTTAAGTCCCCTTGGCCTTGGTCCATGTAGGACACCAGAGGTTTATAGACACTTCCAATGAAAGTTTCACATCCCCTGGACCCAAACTCTGGCAGGAACTTCTCTGAGACAGAGGAAGTCAAAGTTGCTGAGTATCTGCAGGCCCATGTCAGCTGAGGATGTGACATGCATGCAAATGGTCAATGACAGACCAGGAACAATGCAACCTTAGGATTTGCTGGTTATCCTTTCAGGTGATGACATCAATCAAGTTTACTCAGTTGAACACATAGAGGCTGATAAGGTATCCACCATCAGCTGACTTTTACAGTCAGGTCATCTTGCTGTGTATAACTGCAGTTAATGGTTAAACATACAGTTCCAGAAACAATTGCAGAATATTTCATTGACAGAGTTCTTGTGTTTAATATGAGTAGTAGTTTACAGAGTGGGGTGGGGTGATCATAGCTTGGATATGTAACTGATACTGGGTGTATGATAACTGAATACTTAAGACTCTTGTCACATGTCTTATCTTGCGTACTGAGAGGTAGCCTCAGGCAGAGCATAACTAAATGAGATAGTCTGTTCAATTTTTTGGCGTTAATCACTCCTTTGAAATATTGATTGTCTATCCAAATGAAGGTGTCTGATGGTCAAATCAACCCAAAACTTCGATATTGTTTGCACTTCCAAAATCATAGCGCAGAGTTTTGATTAGTCTGTGACATTAGCTTGTGTGAAATAATAGGTTACAAAGTTTCTGCTCCAGAATGTGGGGAAATGAAAGGTGAAACTTTGTGTTTAGGGAAGCGTTAGCCTACGTTTAAGGACAGTACAGGTCAGCCTACTTGCAAAAAGTCCCCCACAAGATGGGCTACATAATGGTCAGACATGACACTTTTGTAGGCGATTAGCCTACCGTGATTGTGGTCAGAGAGTTTTGATGCTGACTTCGAGAAACTAGGTGGCACTGAGTACCTTGTGAGATCATGACAAATAGCTGAATAGGCACATTTGACAACAATGCCATGACTAAGAGCTGCACGAGCGCAGGTCTTTGTGGTTTTAGGCACAACCCAACCAGCAAAGAACGCTGGCTAATGTAGACGTAGGCCTGTGTTGTTTCGGGTATAGATTAATAGCCTAAATAGATACCCTAACTGAATGAACCAATTACAATCCAGTTTCATTTTTACCTTTTCAGACACCTCATTATCATGATTTTTAAAGAAACACTTGCAACAACTTCTTTAGGTCACGGATTTTACCATAACCAATAATATGACCAATATCAATAGGCTACCATAACCATTTTTAGCTAAATGTTTCCCATCAATCACACAAGAAAGCCTTTGTTAAATACTCTGAACCTATTCGGCTACATGGTTGCAGTCGCCAGCTATTATTAGCCTTGTGGCAACAACAACAGGCAATTGCATTGAATTCGACCACTAGCACAAGCACAAGGACTTACTTTGCAGATAATGTGTTGAGGGATCCAGTTGAGAGCATCAACGCAGCGAGAAACAACTGATATTTTGTCCAAGCCATGGTGTATCTTTGGAGTACTGGTAGGCTACCGTGGCAGCCTGGAGCTCGGTGTTAGTTAAACCGACATACACGCACCAGTGTGTTAAAAACATCCACCGTCGTTCAAATCACCACTCCGGTGTGTTTTGAAAGAGGACAGCAGTTCTTCCTGTTGAAATCACATGACTTTACTAGTCAGCTGACGGTGGAACTGGGGCGTTCTCTCATCTGTCCACGTGGAAGTTGTGAGAGACATGACAGGCTACCTTTTACTGTCTATGCAGGCTACCTGTGTAGATGTTTGTGCTGTCGAGGCTAGCACATGTTATTCTCAGTAGAACTGGATATTATAAATTACATCATAGTCAAGAGATAGGCTAATGAATATAATTCGATATAAATCAATAGGCTATAGAGCTTTATATTGGGATTTTGACGGCTAGGCGAAGCTAAACTGATGTGTATGTATAATATGGCCAAGATGTAGGCCTAGGCCTAGGCTATTCAACAGGAATTTCACAGAAACATTATTCTAGAGTCTAGAGTAGACCGTCGAGACATTTCAGGGTTGTTTTTTTTTTTTTTTTACACACAGCAGAATAATTCCATATCTGCACACCAGGCGGCGCTATATTATTGATAAAAGGAAAAAGTAGCCTAGTGCCGATACAAGACTAAGAGGTTACATTAGGTCCTTGACGGAAAGATTTTTTTAAAAGTTCAACATTGGCATTGCTTACTGTTACTTAGTTGAGGTATCAAGCCCATTGATACTACTACTACGGCTACTACTACTACTACTACTACTACTACTAGCCTACTAGGCTACTACTAGCCTACTACTAATAAATAATAATAATAAACATTATTTGTATAGCACCTTTCATACAGAGAATGTAGTTCAAAGTGCTTTACACTTGGAGCATTTAACACAATAGAGAACAAAATAATATTACAAACAAACAACCAAAACAATAAAAAAAAAATCAGATGTGAATTCACAAGATGGTAAGGAGATACAGTAGATAGGCTACAACAACACATACAATACAACTAATGCAGTGAAAATAGGAAGACCCTGTAAATAGGACCAGTAGAATGTAAAATAATGTGAAGAAATAGATACAAGTTAAATAAAAGCTCTCATACAGGTATGTTTTCAGCTCTTTTTTAAAAGATTACAGAATTTTTACAAAATATTCCTTTTTGATGTATAATGGATAAAGGCAGCTTTTACACTTTGCTTGTTGAGCACTTTGGGCACAAATAAAAGATTAGCACCTTGTTGAGTTAAAAAAGGCTGCACTTGGGCAATGTTTCTCATGGAAATAAGCTGTCTGGGTAAGTTTACTAATATGGGTATGGGGCTTCACACATTTGAATCTGAACCTTTAAACAGACAACTGACATTTCAGGCCTTTCCACGTCTGTTTCCGTGTCTGTTTAATTATAGGGCATACATTTTTTTTGTCAACTTGTTTGTGCCATCATCTCTACTCCTCTCTACATCTCTACACTGCAAAAGATAAAATCTAAGTGTTATTAATCTTATATTAAGATCAAAAAATATTTTTGGTATTGTTTTTAGTATGAAGAGACTTACTTAGCGCTCACGAAAGGTCATTTTGACTTAATTGTCAAATTGACAAATTTGCTTAACGCACTGGCAGACAAATTTTCTTGTTCTCAGGATGAGACGTCTTAAAAGAAATTAAACTCTTCTTAAATTAAGTCAAATGATTTTACCAGAAAGTGCTAGGTAAGCCTCTTTATACTGAAAACAATACCAACTAGAATGTTTTATCTTGATACGAGATTACGTAATAAGACTTGGTTAGATGTTATTAGATAAGCAGTTTTTGCAGTGTACATTCTAAGCCAGCACGCCATCCTTCCTCTCTGTCAGAGCTCCTCACAGCCAGGTGGTGTTGCTGGGCTGACATCAGCTCAGAGGGCAACGTCACTATGCACTGGCTCTTCAAGGGATGTCTGATACACACATTTTCCTATACGAATAGTGATCAAAATGCATAAAGTTCAGAAGTGTGCATTTCTGTTTATTACTGACTGACTGTGTGTGTGTGTGTGTGTGTGTGTGTGTGTGTGTGTGTGTGAGAGAGAGAGAGAGAGAGAGGGGGGGGGGGGTGATATGGATGGAGGGGGCGGGGTGTGGGGAAGAAAATCGTTAAATATGTAGTTGGCCTGAAAACACCCTGAGAAACCCTGAGTAACTTCAGTTTGTAAGCATGTAAATCCCTCCTAGTCACATTCATTTTTCAGAAAGCACTGTCATCAAACAGACTGTTAAAAGGAGACCACAGCAATCCTGAATGATAAAGTCAACTTCAGAGTACTCTACGATTTCCACAAGTGCCAGCCTGCAAAATTTTCACTGTTTACTTTATCTATTTGTCTGTCTCTCTGTATGTAATTATGCTGTTTAACGGTGGGTGCACTGTCTCAAAAAAGTCTGTGTGAGTGCATTGAACTGCTCTTGCAATCAGATTGCTGCAGCCACAGACAAAGCATGCCCAACATAAAAAAGGCCATGAACCCACACATCCTGACTGGCCCAGCCATAACGTCTGACCAGCTCTGGGCCAGCTCTGGGCCAGCTCTCCCATCTCTGTCCTTCTCCTCTCCTGCCTCCTCTGCATCGCTCTATTCCTTATTTATTCCCAGGTGGAACCCCAGGGCAGACAGGTGCCATGGAACAGCTGATGACAGAGAGGACACAAGTGAGAAGACATTTGCCCGGGGCTTTTGGGTAAGCGGGCACAAGCGGGAAGGGATTGGGGCAGGGTTGCAGAGGGGAGGTCAGCTCCAATGAAGGGCAAACACAAGGTGCCCAGGTGCCGACGTGTTTCAGATGCCACCTGTCACTTCGGCTGACTGAGTCCCCTCAGCCTGGGAAGCAGGTGGGGCTGTTAACATCCGATACCACTGTGGCCCCACCAGCCACACGGAACCCAAAAACCTGTGCCGCTGACACAACAGGGAGCTAATGCTGGAGTCTGACATCGAAAAGTCTAAACGTACATCATGTACAGGTGCCCATTTTGAACTATGATTACAGACCTGTAATGCCAACTGTCAATGCATGTATGTAAACAGTACACTTTCTTGTCAACCAGGACAAAAATCAGGTCATATTGAAAATGATCACTGATTTGGTGCCAACCGCAACATTGTTTGTATAAACCGGACAAAAATGTGCTTGTGAGCAACTTCTGTGGGTCCTCATCTGTGGGTCTTTGAATGCATGGGACCCATCATCAGAGATGTTGCTTGTTGACCTTGGCTAGATGTACAGCATGCATTAATAACAGATGGCTCTACAGGTCTAAACCTCATGCCTGAGGCTGCAGATGACACACAACTCCATGTTAATGGGTTTACCCTCCAACTAGCAGATACATGAAATATGACTTAAGAGTAGGATTGCTATGATTTATGTAATTCCTACAGTACATGATATCAGGACATACTGAGGTGTTGCATCAATGGCGCACACAAACAATTTAGTTAGAATCAAGGGCCATAATGCTGTACCACTGTCTTTCCTAATCCATTATCAAACGAACCCCAGGTACTGAAAATTATGAAAACATATTATGAACACATTTGAAAGAATTAAAGGGATTTTTGATTGAAAACGCATGTCCGACACACTTTAGCTGTGCCCATGAGCATTTGGAGTGGTCTACGCACTCTCAAACCAGGGCCCATAACTCAATCGAGCCTGTTGCCTAGCTACGTCTTCCCAAACTCATTCATGTTTGTCCTTGCCTCTGTAATCAATTTAATTGCTTTCGCCTATTTACACATTTTTTGGCCTACAGGGTACTGGGAACCAACAGCTTTCCTTCCAATAAAGGACCCCATTCAACAGTGTCGAGAGGAAGAGTGTGTAGAAGGAGGGAAGGAAAAAAGGCAGAAACAAAAGTAAGAAATATGATTTATTGTATAGACCCTTTCAACAATAAAAACAAAAACAATGCTTGAACGTTCTATTTGGGCCCCAATCTACTTCCTCTGCATTAAGATAACATATGGAATGTTAAAAAGGAAGTCTTGTGGGGCCAACTATGATGCTGATAATGGAACTCTCTTGAAAGGGTCTATAGACAGAAACACATAATAAGATAAAGCCTCATGGCTGTTGCAAAGCTGTTCACCTTTTCTCCTGAGCTGTCCACCCTTTCTCAAATCTGAATCAGTTAAAGATTCATGCCTGTCTAGATTTTGGTTTTCTTTTCATACTTTGCCCATGGGTGTGTTAGGGACCATATGAGGGCAGCATGTGCATTGTGTGTGTGTGTGTGTGTGTGTGTGTGTGTGTGTGTGTGTGTGAGAAGGAATCAGTCTGTCCCTAAAGCACGTAGTCAGCACCAGCTGCACAGCCATGGGGAGAGGGAGCTGCAGTAGATTCTTAAAAAATGGCACAACTGCCTGTCCACAACAAGCCAACACACACACACACACACACACACACACACACACACACACACACACACACACACACACAGGCACATACACACGTGCACACACACACAGGCACATACACACACACACACACACACACACACACACACACACACACACACACACACACACACACACAGAGGCACATACACTCCCTTTCAGTCAAAACTATTTGCTCTCAGATACACACAGGCACACACAGATACTCACTCAAATTCAGTCTCTCTCTCTCTCTCTCTCTCTCTCTCTCTCTCTCTCTCTCTTTCTCTTTCTCTATCTCCGTCACACACACTCCCACAATGTCACAGTATCCCCAGCGGAGCTCAGGGCTGGTAATGTGTACCATGTAATGACATTGGCAGCTCTCCATCTCCTGAAGAGAAAGTGTCAACAATCGGTCTGGTTTGGCATGTAATAGCTATTATTTCCTGACCAGGGAGAGAGAACGAGAGAGAGAGAGAGAGAGAGAGAGAGAGAGAGAGAGAGAGAGAGAGAGAGAGATGCGGGTGCCCTTTCGGAGGAAGGCCTGGTGTGGACGTAGCCGGCCTGGGCATGGGATAACATCACTGGCTGGCTGGATGGAACATGATAGCATAGCTGAAGTCCAACTGAGTGAGAATCCTTTATAGTGTATGACGTCATTAATGATCTCTCTCTCCTTCTCTCTCTCATTCTGTGAAGAAGGGACGCCATGATTATCTCTATTCACCCAGAACACAGTGTACATGGGCCACAGGTGGTTCAGAGAACAAGCAGAGCACAGGGTACGCACGTCCAACAAGTTTTACTGGTGCTCGATCAAAACTAAAGACTAAAATCAAAACAAGGATCTGCACACTGTTACATGCTGCCAGTAACTTTAATTTGGCACCGTTTGATCTTATATATCGATAAGATCTTATAGATCGATAAGATCGAAATGTTGCTGAATTAAAGTTCCTGGGAGAACAGGTGGTTCATGCCAAATAAGTTAAAGAAACTTGGATAAAACTTGCGGTGCAAAGAAAGTTGTAATTGGATAGGAGCTTCCCGAGAGGTAGAACAGGCAGAAATAGTTCTGACACGGGCACATACACAAAAATTATTCAGAATCATTGCAGGGAAAATGCACACAGACAGAAATTGTTCTGTAAATAGCCACAAACTGTGAGCTAGCATAGTGGCATTTATGGAGAAACTTCTACCATTTTGGGCAAACATCATCAGACAATTATGTCCTGCCATCTTACAGTATATTTTTTTTAACGAAAAAAAGTTTTTGCCAAACACTGCATTACTTTTCATGTTTCATCAGGACCCTGCATACAATGCACAATAAGAAATGTTTCTTTAGTTGTTACTGTACCGCTTTAGTTTTGGTTGAAAAGTGAAAAGTGAATGTTGAAAAGTATTAAAAAAAATACTAAGTGTCAGAAATGCTGCAGTAAAACATGAAATTCCTCATGAATCAGTGCTTACTCTCCTTTCAACACCACCATATTCTAAATACAGAACAGGCCAAAAGTTTGGACACACCTTCTCATTTCAATGCATTTTCTTTATCTTAACCCTTAAAGGAGTACAGTCACACCGGTGTGACGGGAATGTTGGGAAATTAACATTCTAAAGAATATCTGGGTTCATTGAATTCAACATAGAATTTTAGAACCTTCAATTGTTGCGGAACTTAGAATGTTCAAAAACCTACACCTTTAAGGGTTAATGACTATTTACATTGTAGATTCTCACTGAAGGCATTGAAACTATGAATGAATGTAACGTTATTTGGCCCACAGATAAATCTTTGTCAAGTTATGGCTTGCTGAATATGGTATTAAATTTAAAAAAAATAGCAACTTGCTATTTTTTGCTTGTTTTCAGTTATTTCAAATTTTTTTGTAAGTACATAATTACACTGTACACATGTGTTGATTAATAGTTTTTATGAATCTACAATGTAAATAGTCATGAAAATAAAGGAAACGTATTGAATGAGAAGGTGTGTTCAAACTTTTGGCCTGTACTGTATACATATTTAAAATATTTATATGTAGAATGCACCGATAGGCTTTTTATGCCTTTAACCCTTAAAGGAGTACCGTCACACCGGTGTGACGGGAATGTTGGGAAATGAACGTTCTAAAGAATATCTGGGTTCATTGAATTCAACATAGAATTTTAGAACCTTCAATTGTTGCGGAACTTAGAATGTTCAAAAACCTACACCTTTAAGGGTTAATCCAGTGAAGAGAGTGGCAGCAAGGGCTGGGCAAATGACCTGGTATGGGATGGGCACTGCAGCCAGTTGCTCTACAGCAGTGTTTCTCAAACTTTTTCAGACGAAGGACCACTTAACCAATAAAAAAAGAAATGCACGGACCACCTAGCTTAAAAAAAAAAAAAAAAAGATTAGACCTACTTCAACAGTATATTAGCCTACACAATAGGCCTACTCACTGAACCACCTTGCTTATTGTCTCTGCACTTTGCTTATTGTGTCAGAGGATTCATATGATTTAAACTGGCATATCTTGCATAGACAGTGTTGCAGAACTATTTGGATTTACGTACAAGTTGGTTCAATATTGCAAACAACTCATCTATATTATATTTGATCACGTCTGCTCACGGACCACTTGGGATAGCTTGCGGACCACCAGTGGTCCCCGGACCACACTTTGAGAAACACTGCTCTACAGCATCTCATTCTGACTTCTGTCCTTTTCCCTTTTCTGGGTCCAACTTCCATTTTGCCAGGTCCATTTACTCCTCTGCCTAGGTTAGCTTCGTCTTTCCCTCGTGCTCCTTCTCTCTCTCATGCAAGTATTGCTCTTGTCCCTTGTGAACAAAATCAACCCAATCCAATCTATTTACAGCATTCCAAAACTTTTTTCACAAGTGATCGTTGGATCTTTCACTTTTGGATTATACTAACCTGCCTCACCTGCGCCAGTATCACTAAAGGCTTGTGCACAAGAATGCCTATGGACTTGGCATATATTTACAGCATTGTTGATGTCCTTGTAATTACAGTACATATACAATATACACAATATAATTTATGAAAGGTTTTCAATGTTACGTTTTCTATAAGTTCAAATAAGTTGAGGGAGAATCATTTTGGTATTGGGTAACCTTGTCTGCAAAAAATATATGCATTATAGAAACGTGTTAATTGACAATATTGTGCGAAAGCAACATTATTTGTGTTACAGTAAAGGTACGGTCTACAACAGCCAGATGTTGTACTAATTGTGTTTAGAGTTTTGAAAACATGACAGATTGGACAAAAGTATGTTAGCGATCGCAAAATAAAAACTGTAAAGTGTTTAAACATTTTGTCATGGAAGAATTCCCCTTCCAGCTGCTGAATATGAACCACCACTGGTCCAGATAAGGGCCAGAATAAAGGCCAGAGAGAGCATGTCACAGAGTGCTCCTTAGGTTACCCAGAACTGGACCTCAGATGCATCAGCCAGGAGTCGTAAAGCCAGATCCAGACGACTTGTGCACTGCTGTCTGCTGCTCTTCACCGTCATCTGAGGTCGAC
Organism: Alosa sapidissima; assembly: GCF_018492685.1. Lineage (NCBI taxonomy): Eukaryota > Metazoa > Chordata > Actinopteri > Clupeiformes > Clupeidae > Alosa > Alosa sapidissima. The sequence continues at coordinate 30,698,315 of NC_055962.1, read as the reverse complement.
CAGACGGCCATATAAGGCTGTAAAACACCGGCTAGATGTCTGGCTCCTACCGAAAGTGAGATCATCCGATTTTCTTTTGGTTTTGTTTTGTTTTGGCTCGTAAATCTGTCAGAAGGGGCCTCTTTCCCCCAAACCCCTGGGACATTAACAATGCTTTATTGGCCATGAAATAAGAAGGTGTTTAATTTGTAGGGCCATGTAAAAGAGGGGGGAGTGGGGATCAGTGCTAAAATTTAGACAAACAAATTAATAACAATCTTGTTTTTTTTTCTCCGAGGCAGCTGTGATGGTTGCCAGATGAATTTCTCGCTGAAAAACTGTTGCGGTCTACTGCAGGGTCAACTAAGGGCAAATAAGTGAAATATGTGAGTCTTTGTTTAATGAGCCCAGAATTGGTTTGAATGACCCCAATCAGCTTATCTCTATTAGCTCTTGCTACATCGCTTCAAAGCAGCATTGTATTGTAATAGTGACCCCTCTGTTTGTTAACTGGTTTTATGGCATGAAGTGTGATTTCTACTGTAAGACCGTTCTGTTATTCTAATGAGTGTTCTGTAACTCCAGGCTTACACGTACACCCAAGTAAGCACTCAGATAGACAGAGACAGACAAACTGACAAACGGACAGACAGATAGACAACCCCCCCCCCCCCCCCCCCCACACACACACATTTTGGATCTTCTCCTGTAAAATGTACAGACACTAAAGTCACAAGCTGTTATGACGTTTGTCCGTGGACTTATTGCATAACAAGTTGCCGTGGCGATCTCCCTCCGCCATCCCAGAATGCTCTGGGCTAGACCTGCCAGAGGAGAGTGATGAGTTCATTCGTCCACGAGAAGTCTGCTGTCGCCTTAAGATGTAACCGCAAGTAAATAAATTAATTTAAAAATAAACTGATAAATAAATAAATGACAGTGGCTTGAACATATTGTTTTATTTAATCCAACAAATAGATTGAAAAACACTAGAGGGCTTTCTTCTTGAAAATCTGGACAAAAAGAGAGAGAATTTAAAGTCCCAAGGCAATACTATATGAGCAATGAAGACCTCTGTTGTTGTTTTTTTTCTAATGCAAATTGACATTCCAAATTGTTCATATGAATGAAAAACAGATGATACGTTACCACATAACTCCAATTTTGCAATACATTTGCACTAAACATAAACCTATTGTAGGAGGTATTTAGACCTTTAGAGACATTTGTGTTTGATGGTTTTACATTTAATAACATTATATTATATTAGCATATTTAATAGTTAATATTTAATAACATTATGATAGCATTGTAGCATTGTATTGATTGTTATGCTAAATGTTGTGTGATATGCAGCAACTGTATGTGTGCCTATATATGTAGAAATATCTGTAATGACTGTAAGTATATTTGAAGGGTTCAGATGCAAAAGCCTCTAAATGCCACCTATGTCCAAAAATGAGATAAAGATGGTTAGGGGATGCACTCCACACATAGTATACGCTAATCAAATAATTTAACTTCTAAACCCACTAAATACCACTCTCTTCCTGGTCTGAAATATCGATTTATAGGCAAAAATCTATAGGAGCCTGAATTTAAATGCTCATTTAAAAGAAAAGTGGTCAGACGGATTTAGAGGGTTTTGCATCTGAACTCTTCATTTGTAGACAAGGGAATTCTCCATTAGTACTGTTTACAAGAACTGCTGCATGTAAATTCTGATGTGACATAGCAATTCAGAGTAATTGATTTCTATAATGAAAAGAAAAGATGACACAACATTTGACAACAAAGTATTTCAAAGGCTGAAATCTAACAAATAAAAATACAACAATGTTGCTTTAGCTTTAAACCAACCTCCTACCATTTTGATTTCACAATAAACTTTGAATTATTCAGCATTTGCAAATGAAACACCTGAAATCTCAGGATCTCAGGATTTTAAACCTACAAATAAAATCACACATTTTCACTGCACATTCATACTAAATTGCCTGGTGACTTCGTCATCTCCACCTTATTTTCTTCCTGCATCAGAACACTTGATGAAGTGAGTGGCTCCTCTCCTCTCCTCTCCTCTCCTCTCCTCTCCTCTCCTCTCTTCTCTTCTCTTCTCTTCTCCTCTCTTCTCTTCTCTTCTCCTCTCCTCTCCTCTCCTCTCTTCTCCTCTCCTCTCCTCTCCTCTCTTCTCCTCTCCTCTCTTCTCTTCTCTTCTCCTCTCCTCTCCTCTCCTCTCCTCTCTTCTCCTCTCTTCTCCTCTCCTCTCCTCTCCTCTCTTGCAGGCTGTCCTGTCAGAGGACACCTAATCTCTTGTGACGTGGGAACAGCACAGCGGCGGCTTTGATGCTGATGGGGTCTGAAGTCAGAAACATTTCAGAGCCACTCAGTGTGTCTCAGCAGAGATGGGGAGAGGCAGAGTGAGAGAGAGAGAGAGAGAGAGAGAGAGAGGGAGAGAGACAGAGAGAGAGAGAGAGAGAGAGAGAGAGAGAGAGAGAGAGAGAGAGAGGGAGACAGAGAGAGAGAGAGAGAGAGAGGGAGAAGGGGGGAAAAGAACGAGTGAGAGAGACAGTGACTGAGTGGGGGGAAAGTGAGACAGAATGAAAGAAAGAGAAAGAAAGAGTGAGTAAGAGAGAGAAAGAGAATCATCTCCAGTGCGGTAGCACCAAAAAGCATCTTTATGACCGCACCATTCGTCTGTACTCCACCAAACCCTAACCGCTGGAGAGCACGTCTCTGTGCCTCTGGGCAGACAGGGAGGAAATTCCTTCAACCACACTATCCTCAGAGCAGAATCTAATTTCCCCCACTCATCACCTCCCTTGCATGCAAATAGTGACATGATCCACCGGCAACAGCTCTCCAAACTGTTGCATTGCTTTATGACTGTAGTGAAACACAAGCTAATAGTGTCCTAAATCTCAACCCTGAAATACAGGGGCATGTTCTGTTTTCAGCATTATGTATTGAGATGAGAGACGATGAAGGAGAAGTAATTGTGCTGGACTGAGATGGAGGAGGAGATCTCTTCATTCAGTACTGATGCGATGATGTCAGACGTCAGAGTTTAGGAATGAAATGCACAAAGACAATTCAAAACTCTTCAAAATAAAACAGTGATGTAATAGACTTCAGAAGCAAAAACGAATCATTTTAAATTAGATTTGTGAAAACGAAAGAAAACATATAAATATCAAAGGTTTAGGTGTAAGTTATGAGGGTCAACAGTAAGGAAAGAGTGAAATAGTGAAATGCTGTGCAGAGTAAATTGTAACATAAAAAATTGCAAGGTTGTGTGCTTTTCAGGATGTGCTTAAAATGGAACCACATCCAAGACCCTTTAAGGAGATGGCACCAGCTACAGCTGGCATATTCACTTATAAATGCTGCGTTTCTATCTTTGGCTCTAACTCCAGGCAAAAAACGGGTGGGGTAGGTACCCACGTCAAAACCCAAACGTGCGTGCATGTGTGCTCCCACCCGCAACCACCCGTTCACTCCCCTGGTACAATCTGACCTGCTGTGTCACCCAAAGCCTCGGCGCGAGGGTGCAAGCGTACGGAAAAAGGCCGCCGGCTCCGTGAGTGACACGTTGGCCTGGGGCTTCCTCTGGCAGCGGGCTCCACAATTAGAAACGCTCCCAGTGTGCTGGTGGTGAGCCTGGGACCGCACTGTGACAGGCCACAAACAGATCATGGGCATTTTCCTCAACGCCCAGCACCCGTGCCGTCATAACACCACCAGCACGAGTAGACCAGCAGCAGTGTGCCATGCATACACCAGAGCATTATGTATTACATCAGGCCATAATTACACACATTATTATGCAATATCAAGTTTAATATAATACAACCAGGTAATATGGATAATATGTTTAGATAATTGTTGGCAAACATATTAAAGTAAATAACAACATAAGCATATTCAAACATATTAAAGTCTACATAAGCATATTCAAACATATTAAAGTCTACATAAGCATATTCAAACATATTAAAGTCTACATAAGCATATTCAAACATAATAAAGTCTACATAAGCATATTCAAACATATTAAAGTCTACATAAGCATATTCAAACATATTAAAGTCTACATAAGCATATTCAAACATATTAAAGTCTACATAAGCATATTCAAACATATTAAAGTCTACATAAGCATATTCAAACATATTAAAGTCTACATAAGCATATTCAAACATAATAAGAAGGCAATACACCACATATTAAAGTCTACATAAGCATATTCAAACATAATAAGAAGGCAATACACCACATATTAAAGTCTACATAAGCATATTCAAACATAATAAGAAGGCAATACACCACATATGTTTGCAATCGCAATTTGCAATTATACCACATGTTTGCAGATAGATAGATAGATAGATAGATAGATAGATAGATAGATAGATAGATACTTTATTAATCCCCAAGGGGAAATTCAAGGTCAGTAGGTAACCATTTCAATTATTTTACGAAACACGGGACACTGTTGCATAGTGTGGATTTACAAAAGGTTTCTATAATTATGGATAATACTGTATGTTCTGTTATGTACTGTTCAGATCTTTCGGTTGAGAGGTCATTACATGTGCTAGGACAGGAGGTTTTACTATCTGGACCTTTTCTGGACCTTTTCTTTCATCTCTCTTCTGTACATGTTCTTTGCATGTTATTCTCTTATTCTCTCTCTCTCTCTCACTCTCTCTATCTCTCACACACACACACACACAGACACAAACACACACACACACACACTCATTCTTTGACTCTACCTGTCTTATCGGTCTGAATTCCCAGTCCATTTTTACATCATCAGTGCATATACCTCTTCCTCCATGCCTCTCTCTTGTTCTTTCTTCCTCTCTATCAATCAGTCCATCTATCTCTCCATCGCCTCTGCCTGTTTTCCCTCCCTCTCTCCTTCATGTTCCTTTACGCAGGGCCACAGTGAAAGCCATCTCTTTTCATGTTGATAATTAAGAGGAGAGCTCTGCCCCCTGGCTGTGGGTGTTCCTTTCATTCGCCAGAGGCCTCTGACCCATACACAAACACACACACACACACACAACATACACACACACACACACACACACACACACACACACACACACACACACACACACACCATACACACACACATACACACTATACACACACCATACACACACACACACACACACACACACACACACACACACACACACACACACACACACACACACACACACAAACACACACACCACTCTCAATTAAATCAGACCCTCCATTAATGCATCTGCCTAGGAGGGGCCCTGGGACCCTTTATGCCAAGCCACAGATCAAACGCGCAAGCTGAGGACATGGTGGGAGGTGAAGGGGAGGGAGGTCAGGACGTCAGAGCAGGACCAGCGTGTGTGTGTGTGTGTGTGTGTGTGTGTGTGTGTGTGTGTGTGTGTGTGTGTGTGTGTGTCTATGTGTGTGTGTCTGTGTGTGTCTGTGTGTGTGTGTGTGTGTGTGTGTGTGTGTGTGTGTAAAGGGTGTGATTTGCCATGATTTGCGAGATTTGCTTTTTAAACTAGGGGGTCTGGAGCTTTCTCTCTGCCCTCTCTCTTAAACAGACCGCAACACTCCTCCCCCCCCCCCCCCACACACACACATGCACACACACACGCACACACACACACACACACACACACACACACACACACACACACACACACCTCACACCCCACCCCAACCACTCACACAGCGAGTCTCATCCACCTGCGGCTCTGTCGGGAGACTGTTCCAAACACTCGACTCCAAACATAAACTAAGGTTTGTAAACACCTTGTACATACTATGGCCCTGGCCAGCAGCAGCCTGAAGATGCAGAGTCAAAGATAGAGACAGAGGAGAGATAGACATGGAGAGATAGATAGAAAGAGAGAGAGAGAGAGAGAGAGAGAGAGAGAGAAAGAGAGAGAATTGATACCTTCTATTCTATACTTTAGTTATTCTCTAATAATTATCGTTAA
>NC_055962.1:30627334-30687334 GCF_018492685.1 Alosa sapidissima | reverse complement strand
TGCGGTAGGTCGATGGGGGGGCGGGGAGGATTTGGGGTGTGTGGTGTATCTGACTCGGCATATCATCCCACTGCATTGCACCAATGGCATCATCCGTTAGCCGCGGGCCCTGCACCAAACTCAGACCTGATCCGGTGGAGCCGTGCCAGGAGGAGGCTGGAGCTCGTCCAGAGGTGGCTGCTCTGCCTTAGTGTGTGTTTGGAGTGGCGAGCAACAGATGCCATGGCGGCGGGACGCCTCTTATCCTCCGTGTTTGGGTGCCGCGGTGCCGTCTGTCGTTGGGCCAGGCGTGCTGTGCTGAAGGTGTGAAAATACTAAATAGCGACTCTCCAGACAAGTTCATGGATGCTCATCAGCACCAATCTACCTCAAATATGGTAGATTTCTAAACAACTCTCACTAAATGTGATACGCATGCTTATTAACCTTATTAGACTTGCACAATGTATGTAAACAAGTCCGCTTTTACACTTTGGTGTAAGACTAATATGATGTTTCAAAGTGTGTGCAATAACTCTATATCACTTTATTTAATATTAAAGTGGATTTATAGCCAGAATTAGTTTCTCTCTTGTGACAATTGTAATGTCTGGGTAATATAAGAACCATAGTATGCTTATTGTGAGTTAAAGGTGCTCTAAGCGATGCTAATGTCACTTCTGTTTACTTTCAAACAAAACAGAGAGCTACTGTAGCTCGGTACTTCCTCCCCCTCCCTCCCATGCTGATCCCGTGCAATTGAAACTCTCCTAAACGCGCAACTCTTCTGTGATTTGCTAGAACAGTTTGTTACGTTTTTATGGGCTAGGTTTGTCCAGGTTGTTTTTGTTGCCGTTTTTGGAGCCTGGGCTATCCACAGAGATCGCGTTTTTTTACAGTGTATTTAGGACACAGACAACTAGCGGTTGGTTAGGTGATGTTTGCAGTAAGTGACATAAAATGTTTTAGCCTAAAAACCGCGTGGCATCACTTAGAGCACCTTTAATTTCCAAATTTAGCCATGTGAAGAAAATGAAGGCTTACTCACAAACCTTAATGACTACCTAACAGCTCCCCTGAGAGCTTTGGACCCCAATGTCAAACAACACCATTCAAGTATCATGAGACTGTTCTCTCCTCATTAATATTGGATTCTGAATCCTTTGTTTTTAACAGATTATCTATGCTGTGCATCCAATGCAATAGCATCAAACTGATAACTGTACAAAGCAAACTTCAACACTTATTTCAGCCGATTCTTCCCCAGGACAAAAGTATACTGACAACATGACAAACAGACATTACAAACGGTGACTTGGTAGGGTTTTTTTTTATTCATAAAATTAGAATTATCAATGGCAGGTAAATTCCAACTCTCAAAGAGACAGTTCAGTATTGCCATCCAGATAAGCCTGGATCTGACTGAGATAGAGTATTTCGATTTTGTCCCCCTTATTAAATGCTCCCAAAAAAGACATCCATGACATTCCATACACAATGTGTCCACGTGAATTTTTTCCGACAGACACATCAGTCATTCCCAATTTGGAAATGCAGAGGTAAGACACGGAGCTGGCGGATATCACCTCCTCACTGGCCTCCATGAAATCTCTTAAAATCCTGGTGCTTTACTCCAGGGTAGGACATGAAAACAACAGACATATTAGTGGTCTCATTATAAACATAACAACCATGCAATGAACAGAAGATACAGTGATCATTCTGGAAAAATTAAACAAAAAGGTGCATCATCATAAATTAAACTCAGTTCAATGAGTGTGCACTGTTGGACAGTGTATTAAACAAAAAAAACAAAAACAAACAAACAAACAAACAAAAAAACAAAACAAAAAAACACAGCGATCTAAAGTGCAGCAGTGTATTGAACTAAATTTAGTTTACTATAGACAGTGGCGCACCATGTGCTCTGAATCAAATGGTCAAATGCGTATGATTATTTATTGTTTAAAACAAGTACATAACAAGCAAAACTAAAAAAAAAAAAAAAAAACAAGGATGACTGAGAAACCGCAAAATGACATACCACAAAGACATAGGGACAGACGTGTCGTTTAACAGGAAGTGTTTGGCTTAAAACTGCAGCTTGGATATAGAGATATGTAAGAATGTGTATTGGAATCTACCAACAGAAAGTGAAAGTCTCCCTCTCTATACCACTGCATGTAGCTATGTAGCTTAAATAGTTGTCTTATAACAAATATATATCTATATGTACACTTTTTACTTGTGTGAACTAATGTTCGAAAGTGTTCTTTGTTAGGATTCTGTTAGAAAAAAATACATACTTCACATAAAGTCAGGTCATTGTAACGACTACAAGCATTCTTATAATCTACAGTATATGATTCCCTCACTAAAACTCTTGTTATCCACAGTGTAGTATACAGTACGTAGCATAGAGTATGTTTTGTTGGGGAGGAAGGAACCATTTCTGCGCTTTCCGTTCAGGAAGTTTATCTGTAGAAATACTCTGGAAAAGGAAAATAAAACAAAGCCCCTCTAGCTTCCTCTAGACTCTACATCCGGGCAAACAAGGCCTCCGCCGAAGGCCGATGCAATGACGCAATTTGACCTAGATGGAGCAGCGTCGTTTGGAAGGTCCGCGGTAGGAGGGCACCAGGGTGTGCAGGCCGGTGGAAACAGAGCTGATGGCCGAGGGCCTCTGCAGGCCGCCGCAGGCGCAGCCGTTGGGGTGGAGCGGCAGCGGGCTGCTGGAGAAGGCCTCGCCCTGCTCCATGTAGGTGTCGGAGGTGGAGAGGTCACGCGGGATGATCATGGGGATGGAGTACTGTAGCTTCTCGCGGCTCTTGTACCACAGGCACGAGCACATGGACTGGAAGTGCAGCACCTCGGCGTAGACGTTCCGCAGACCGCGACTGGCGCCACCCCCTCCCCCGCCACCACCCCCTCCTCCTCCTCCACCCCCGCTGCCCGAGCCTCCTCCGTCACGTCCGGAGCAGGCCGCCCCCAGCTCGGAGGCGGCCGATGAGTACGAGGGCGGATCCGGGGCGAAGTGGTACCTCCCTCCTCCGCCTCCGACGGCGCCGCCTCCGCTGCCCATCCCGCCAGCGCCGCCGCCGGCCCTGGACAGCAGCGCCCGCTGCTCGGCGTCCCGCCGCTCGTCCTCGGCGTTCATGGTCATGAAGCGGAGCACCACCAGGTTGAGGAACGCCCCGATGACCGTCAGGCCGGTCAGGATGTAGATGAAGCTGAACGCCACGTACTTGGGGTTGGTCTGCAGGGCGTGGTCCTTCTGCAGCGCCACGTAGTCGCCGAAGCCGATGGTGGTCAGCGTGATGAAGCAGTAGTAGTAGGCGTGGAAGAAGCTCCAGTCCTCGTAGCGCGAGAAGGCCGCCGCGCCCACGCACAGCGTGCTCATGCACGAGACGAAGCCGATGAACACCATGTTGGCCATGCTGACCTCGGTCCGGCGCAGGCCCAGGCACTTCTTGAGGCGGTGCAGCAGGTAGCGGACCAGCGTGTTGATGCGCTCGCCCAGACTCTGGAACATGACCAGGGTCAGCGGAATTCCCAGCAGTGCGTAGAACATGCAGAACACCTTGCCGCCATCCGTGCTGGGAGCAGCATGACCGTATCCTACAGAAGAGAGAGAGAGAGAGAGAGAGTTCACATGTTTATACCCACATTGCTGTATCTCTATTTTCTTTCTGTTTTCTTTATTTTGTGACACTACTGTGTTGTTTGTAACACTAGCTTTGGCAACACTGTACTCCAATAGTCGTAATGATAAAACACCTTAGAATTTGAATTTGAGAGAGAGAGAGTAGGAATAAAGACAGGGAGGACAAATTGGATGGAGAGATGAATAGAACATCTATAAACATTTATTCGGGATTATTGAACAAGAGCTACGTTTTGGTTATAGAATGGTCAGTACGGTTGTCAGGACCAGAGAATACAAAGACCCACTTCTGATCCACCTCCTTATCTTTCTCCTTGGGACACATCTCGAGCCTTTGTGTGATTCTTTTCAGAGTGATACGGTGCGGAACGCACACCACACCTGAACTCACACTTGAAATGATTAATCAGAAGCCATCCCCATGGAAAACTAATTGCATTTGCATGTATGTGTGTGGAGAATGCTGCTCCGAGAGGGGCCACAACAAAACTCGGGCATTAAAGAGTCTCTTCACCTTGCAAAAGCCTCATTCTCTTTCATTCAATTCATTTGTGCTGCATTTGAATGAATGTTGGTGATTGTTAGTCCAGCAAGAGTGGTGTGAAGGATGACGACAGCAGGTGACAATAGCTAGGTCATATTCCCCCACCCCCCTGCAACATAATATTGAGTCCTTGCTCAAACCTTACACATTAGTTGTGGTCTGTTTGGTCTGCCTGGCAAAGGGGTTCTGAGCACCATGGTGACTTGCGTGAGAAGGTGTGCACGTGTTTCTGGCCCCTAGCTGATAAGGGTGCATGCCTCTCATGCTGTCGCGTATGCACTGCACACTCAAACAGAAAAGCCACGCTTCTCTTTGGCAGCACTGTGCAGTGAGCACACGTGGAGACGTCGCTTGCTACAATGCGATTATGCACGTCAGCTCCGTCTCATTTTCAACTGACTTAGTTCTGTAAAAATGTATTTTCTCTTTTTTTTAAAGCTCCTAAGCTCAAAGTTGAGACTCTCTGCACCGTGTGTGTTTATGCGATCAGAAAGAGGTCCTTGGCCACCGCAACACGTGCTGCTTCACATTCTCTCAAAAAGCTCTTTAAGTTCATACCGCAAGGAGTGAGTGAGGCAGACCAGCGTCATTCAGTGACGTAGGCCAGTTATGATTGAATTTTCCGGCACGTTTTCTTATTAGTTATCTCTGCTCCACATCTTAATGCCCCCGTGAGGTGCTTCAGCCTGAGAGTCCTGCGTCACTTTTTAAAAAAAGCATTCTCTCAAGATGTAATTATGCGCGGTGCGCACCTGTTGGTCGACCTGGTTCCTCCGGTGATCAAAGCGTTTCCCGTCATCTACCTTAATGCGGTTGTTTATAACTCCCATAAGTGATGGTGAAAGGGTATGAAAGGGAACTTGTTTCCTCCCAGACAAGCAGGACGGCGGATAATCAATCACCAAAAGAACATAATAGCCCATTAAGTTGCACGTGCGCGCGCACACATACACACACACACACACACACACAGGTATACATGCACCACTTTGATAACTACCTGTCTCATATTCATATATAAAACATTTCACTCAAATATCAGAAGAAACTTTGCCTCAAATCAAGGGTTGAACAACAGCCACTACAAATATGCAAATCCTGAGGCAGAGATAGGTTCAATCAACCTCGAGTCAGTGGCAACGTGGAGTGCTCCTTTCAGAGGCCTCCCGACGCTGATTTCAGCTGTGCGCTAATAGGGCCGAGTGGGGTGTTTACTGCAGAGGCACAGGCAGCTACAGACGTCAGCTTTGCAGAGGCTCAGTTTGTGGCGGCGCCGCTGCGGCCGCCAGTGTATTAGCATGACTGAGAGAGTCATCAGTGACAGCCTGAGTTAGCGGCACGACAAAGTGAGACAGCTCAACTACACGACAGTCCCCACCCCAACCCACACAAACACACACACACACACACACACACACACACACACACACACACACACACACACACACACACACACACACACACACACACACATTCGCCCGCTAAGACACACACACACACACACACACACACACACATACAGACATTCATCCGCTAAGACACACACACACACACACACACACGCACACACACACACACACACACACACACACACACACACACACACACACACACACACACAACACATATATCTCATAAATGCTACACAAACTCACTAAGGGTCCCTTGATGCTGAGATGGGACAATGAGCAAACATCTATGGCAAGCCGATTGAGCATTTATTCTGATATCTTGATATCAGGCATAATTGTCATGTACATGTAAGCCCTTTTTGTCAACTAGTTAACTAGTGAGCCATGTTTGTGTGAACTAGTTAACTAGTGAGGGCCAAAATATGCACACTAGTTAACTAGTGGGAGCCAAAAGGCTCACTAGTTAACTAGTCAACACATTTTAGCTTCACTAGTTAACTAGTGAGAGCCAGAAATGTCTACTAGTTAACTAGTAAAGGCCAAAATGCATACCAGTCAGCTAGTTGAAGGCTTTTGGGTCTCACTAGTTAACTAGTGACAGCCAAAAATGTGCACATGTTTACTAGTGAAGGCAAAACACCTCACTAGTTAACTAGTTGCAGTAGGTCAATGTCACTAGTTAACTAGTGAACCATAAATGGCTTACTAGCTAGCTAGATGATGGCAGTAGGCTCACTAGTTAACTAGTTGATGCATCATTTGTCCAAACTAGTTAACTAGTGAGGTCATAAATGTATACTAGTAAACTAGTTCAAGACAAAATTCACACTAGTCAACTAGTGGCGCAGAATTCAAATTAGGAGGCGAAGAATTCTGGAAATTGAGGCTTTCTATTGGCTCCCTATGTCCAAATAGAACATGATAACCAATCACAGTGCAGAATTTCACAAAATCCCACCCACAACATTTGCATGTGGCACACAAGTTAACATGCTGGCGAAAGGTACTCTAGCTAGTAAACTAGTGGCTTCAGTGTGACACTTACATGTAAACTAGCGAAGGCAGAACTGCTCACTAGTTAACTAGTGAAGAGACAAATGCCCACTAGTTAACTAGTGAGGTCTAAAAAGTGTCACTAGTTTACTAGTGTGCACCAAAACACCCACTAGTGAACTAGTGATGGCAATTTCCATTCGACTAGTTAACTAGTGAGGTGCAAAAAGTGTCACTAGTTTACTAGTGTGCCCCAAAATGCCCACTAGTTAACTAGTGAAGGCCATTTCAGCCCCACTAGTTAACTAGTCAGGGGCCTCATTACAGAAACTTCCTAACTCTGAAATCCTATCTTATCTCAGTTTAGGATGGCATTTAGGATTTTTGGTATTACAGAAGCATGTTTCCTAACTGCATTTAGGAAAAAGGCCTATCTTAACTTAAGATAGGAATTTGGCCATTACAGAACCATCCTAACTCAAGAATTTCCTAACTTATGAATCCTAACTTAGGATGGCACATACCCTGTCCTAAATGCAAAATAACTGCCAAAACTGACTGCAACAGTCTTGTGAGAGTGGTTGCCTAGCCTATGACAAGATGATGGACATGGCTGTTAGGGACACCATAAAGCATATTTCACTAAATAAGTTAATTAAGTGAAAACTTAAAAATGTAGCCTATAAGCTATGTGTTTTAAAACAATTATAATATTTATAACAATTAAATATTAATAATTATAACAGAATATTAGACTATTACTGGTATGTATTATTATAAATATGTTTTTTGTTTTTCCATTTTTTTATCCTGTTCATCCAATGAATCAATATTGACACACTCTCTTTCTTCCTACATAGGCCTAACCTAGACCTATTTCTCTCTGATATTATGGTTTGTCCATCTTGAGCAAACAACTGTCTTTAGAACACCATCTTTGCAACCTGACATTCTAATAGATACATTCTCATAGATACAGGCAGTGTTGTATACATTCTAATCATAGAAACAGGCATGACAGGACGATTGCCGATTTAAAAATCTAACTGACAGTTATGGTTAAGATTTCTTAAGTTAAGATAAGATAGGAGGTCTGAGATAAGATAGGACACAGCCATGAGTTTAGGAACTGCTTCTGTAATAGGAAGATAGGATTTTTCCTATCTTTGAAACTTAAGTTAAGATAGGACAAGCAGTTAGGATATTTTTCTGTAATGAGGCCCCAGATGCCAAAATGGTCACTTGTTAACATGTAAAGGCCAAAATACCCACTAGTTTACTAGTGAGGGTGTTGTGGGCCTTACTAGTTAACTAGTGGCATGCATATTTTGTTCACTAGGTAACTAGTTACACCTAAAAACACAAACAATCTGACCGTTTTTGTCCACTAGTTAACTGTCTACAATCTTTAGTTTTTCAGTTATTAGTCTGAAAATCGCGTTAAAACTGGAGGCATTTGTATATGGTTGCTTAGCAACAAAACATTGCAGTAACATGAACATTGATGATAGCATTACTAATGTGGCAAGACTAGCTCAAGTGGTTAAGCAGCAGGACATCATGTGGGAGACCAGGGTTCAATTCCTAAGAAGTGCATGAGGTTTTTTTCTTGAGCTTTTAATTACTTTTGAAACCATGTGCAGTTAATGTGTACAATCTTTTGTTTTTCAGTTATTAATCAGAAAAGCGTGACTGAATGGATACATTGTGGTTGCCTAGCAACAATAAACAAAGAATAGTATTAAAATCGATCCCTTGAATCTTTGGTGTGGATCACTAAGAGCTCACTTGTTAAAGCATGGGGTTTCCCTGTTATTATTAAAAACCATTTTAACAGAATATGAGATACTGCATACTGCAGGCTCTGCTTTACTATCTATACTGAAGTACCATTGCAGAGCAGTGTGTCACTTTAGCCTCTAGGGGCACCCATCAGGACCTGATCACGAGGCTATGAACAGTAAATTTACATTTAGACTGGGTGGGATTCTTACATAATACCCAATAGGAGTCTTCTACCCACCCTCTCATTAGAATTTGCATAATAGCCGTTTTAGGCACTAGTTAACTAGTGAGCTGCTTCACTGCCACACATGCAAACTAGTGAGACTTCAATTGTTCCACTAGTTAACTAGTGGACAAAAACGGTCAGCTTGTTTGTGTTTTTAGGTGTAACTAGTTAACTAGTGAACAAAATATACATGCCACTAGTTAACTAGTAAGGCCCACAACACCCTCACTAGTAAACTAGTGGGTATTTTGGCCTTTACATGTTAACAAGTGACCATTTTGGCATTTCACTAGTTAACTAGTGGGGCTGAAATGGCCTTCACTAGTTAACTAGTGGACATTTTGGGGCACACTAGTAAACTAGTGACACTTTTTGCACCTCACTAGTTAACTAGTCGAATGGAAATTGCCATCACTAATTCACTAGTGGGTGTTTTGGTGCACACTAGTAAACTAGTGACACTTTTTAGACCTCACTAGTTAACTAGTGGGCATTTGTGTCTTCACTAGTTAACTAGTGAGCAGTTAAATATTTACATTTTAAATTTTCAATCAAATTATTTTTTAATCCATGATTTTTTGGTAACAGGGTTGACTAAACTAGCTTGTCCCCTTCTGTCAGACAGAGCAAAACCGTAATAAAAGTCATTAAAAGAGAACAACACTTTTCTGGTCTTTTCACCATTAACTTCCTGGAAGGCAGGGGATATCACTTCCTGAAAATGATGTAACTTTTGGCACAGTTCATTTTCTCCAAAGGGGGTTTTTATCCAAAAGTAACAGGGTTGACGACAACATGGGGACAAATGTAAAATGTTGATTTTTTCATCATTTTAAAAACATTCCAAATAAAATTGTTTAATGATCCGTGAACAAACACTTGAGGCTTTTTGTACATGTATTTATTTTTTATGATAATTTGACTTTTTTATCCTAAATAGCCAGTGATACTAGACAAGTCATACCGAGGGACAAGCCATTTTTACAGCTTTTGCAATATTCCTAATACGAAAAGTGCTTAAAATCATTTTAAAAAAATGATGAATTCTTAAAAAGTAAATAATTTATTTTTCCCATTATTATATTTCCTAAAATATAAAATAATTATGAAAAAAATATTGTTAATTCAGCTTTGCAAGACACTTTTGTTTGAGGGACATAAAATGGCACGTTTTCGTAGAATGACACTTATGCTGTAACTAGTTAACTAGTGTGCACAAACATGGCTCACTAGTTAACTAGTTGACAAAAATGGCTTGCATGTTGGCCTGATATCAAGATATCAGAATAAATGCCCAAGCGGCTGGCCAAATTACATAGAAGTTAACAAGTGGGAATTTGACATTCAGTAGTCAGCTAGTAAACATTTCTGTACCTTACTAGTTGACTAGTAAAATATAGAAGTCTTTAAACTAGTTAACTAGTGCACATTTCAGTGTCCACTAGTTAACTAGTGAACATGCTGAGCATTACTACTTAACTAGTAAGATATGAAACATATGAACTAGTTAACTAGAGAGAATTTGGGCCTTACTAGTTAACTAGTGAGCATTTTGGCTGTCACTAGTTAACTAGTTCACAGAGAAATGGCTCACTAGTTAACTAGTGGACAGAAATGGCTTGCATGTACATGACAATTATGCCTGATATCAAGATATCTGAATAAATGCTCAATCGGCTTGCCATAAACATCCTTCTCATCGGCTCCATCTTACAAGTTGAAACAGTCAGGTACATGCACACACACACATACATTTAACATTGTAACCTCATGAACTGAAAGAGAGCTATTACCTAAGCGGTCAGATCATCATACACACACACACACACGCACATACAGGCATTAAGACATAAGACTCAGGTCAGCTGTAAGTCTGTACCAGGAGGGGAGTTGCCAGGGTCAAATCGGAGATGACAGCAAAGTCAGTCGTGACGCCTCTCTGCCACTCAAGTGACAGAACACACAGTCAAAGGTCAATGTCGGTGAGGTGGCTTCATCCTGGGCTCCCACCCTAAGCACCCATGTGATGCGTGTTCTCAGGTGCCATTGTGCATGCATGGCAGAGTGCACTCACGTGGGCAGCTAGGGCTCGGTGACACTTGCCCAGGGGTAAATTAGCAGGAAGGGTAGACTGATGGCCAGGGGTAAATGAGCAGGAAGGGTAGACTGATGGCCAGGGGTAAATTAGCAGGAAGGGTAGACTGATGCTCTGCACTGCTGTTGTGCTACAGGCCATACTTACAGTTTGTGGGCACCTAGATGCTGACATTTCCTATGCCATTTCTAAAAAAATCTGTATGAAAACATTTAGAAAGCCACCGTTTAAAAAATAAAACACACCCCAAAACCATCGGTAGCAGAACCATAATGGATTACACTTTACAGTGTCGACATAAGAGTGACATGACACGGTCATGAACGTCATAAACAAGTCATAAACGTTTATGACATAACGCTTCTGTTATTACATGTAAATGACATTCGGTTTTTGTCATAACAAGTTAGGGTTAGGATTAGGGTTAGGTTTAGAGTTAGGGTTAGGGTTGGGGTTATAGGATTAGGGTTAGAGGTTAGGATTAGGGTTAGGTTTCATGTGTCATGACAGTGTCATGTCACTCTTATGTCGATACTGTCAAGTAAAGTGTTACCCCATAGGGTTATTCAAAGAAATTGTGTTCTGAATGCTGAAAATCCTTTGTAGATTATAGTTTGGTCTTTAAAGGCCACATAATCCATTGTATCATAAAATATGTCTTTGTCAATGTCTGTGGAATATACTGTAGCCTTTGTCTCCATAGCTCTCTTTGTATTGCTGTTGTACAAAACTTATTGTGCTGGAAGAAAATTGAAGTAATGTGTATGCTGTTGGTTCTTTTTGCCATTGCTTACATCAAAATGTCTTGGGTATTTAGCTATAGAGAGGCCAGGGTCGCCCCTTTGGTTCAGGGGTTAGGTGTCCAACTAATTTGCCGAGACACTTAAACACATGGCCTTTGATGTATTATCATATTTGACATATTGACATAGAGTTGTTCGGAGGTTTAATAGTGATACTCTCTTAAAAACTCGAAACAACTTCATTTCAGCATGTCACATGAGATGAAACATCACAGCCCACCATTTTAAGGGACGTTGCAAAACAAGCCACAAGAAGTTGATTGTCTATTAAAAAAAAATCAATTTCTCGGAAATTACAATATGAAAAGCAAAACGTGAAAAGCCCAAATGCGGTGAATGGTAATCTGGAGCCTTTTCAGCAGGCCTAAAAAGGCAGTCATTAACAAAAATGAACAAGGGATGAGAAAAATATCCACAAAGGTCAGCAGCTCACAGGTGCACCCTCATCCTGTCCTCCACCCCCACCTCTCTCTTCATCCCTCCATCTCTCCGTAGACCACTTCTCATTTACAGACATTATCATTCCCAGAAAATAATTTGCGGCTCAGCTTTACAGAAACAAACAAACCACGCAGGTGGTTTCATTTGGCCCGTTTCGCTTTTCCGCCAGGTACTCCAGCAGCATCTGTGAAGCCCGGGGGCTCTTGGCGAACGTTAGGCCCCAGCGCAATCCTGGTTATTAGGGAGGGGAATAAATTGAAGAAATTAACCTGGATTTTGTCAATTTATGCGGCTGCCAGCCATGTGTGAATGATTCTAATGTGCGACAGAATGACAAATGGCGGTAGGGAACCATACCGAATGCGTTGCTAATTTATAATGAACAGAAAAACTGTAATGTTGAATTTTAATCGTTACTAGGAAGCTGCATATAGTAAGATAACAGGTAAGACAGAGGAAAGTCATTGAAATGGGGGAGTCGGCGTGCGCAGGAATTAAAAAATATGAGGCATCGAGCATCTTCAACTAAACTGTATTTTACGGAATCCACGACATGGTCTGGTGGCGTAATCATCACACACACACACACTCAAGTACACATCAATCAATTTGGTTTGGATCCTCTTACATCCTTTATATCACAATAGATTTCAGCACTGTTTCCTGTTCAGCTTGGCATCACTGGACGTCTGTGTCACTGACACTAAAGTAAGCAAATCTGCAATGTAATTATTATTTGAAAAGAACATATCAGTGGGATGGGCTCCTAGGGAATAACTTGAAACACTCTGGCCTGTTTGTTCCTGTTCTGTTTCAGTGCTCCACGTGTTGCCTCTTTCGTGTACCATCCCTTTCCTACTGAAGCAGCCCCATGAGGTGAGACTATGATGTTTTTCTCCTGTCTTGTTCCTCTCCCTCATCTCTCTCTCTCTCTCTCTCTCTGTCTCTCTCTCTGTCTCTCTCTCTGTCTCTCTCTCTCTCTCTCTCTCTCTCTTTCTCTCTCTCGCTCGCTCTTTATTGTTATGAAATCTTTCCTCCTCAATGATTTCACTCCATGGCCCATTTTTTATTTTATTATTTTTCTCTTTAATCCCTCCATTCATTTCCACTGGACTGCACACAGCTTTACCCACAACGCAGCCACATTAACCTTCACAAGGATTTTAGAAATTAAATTCCTCATCGCTCCAGTCATTCACATTTCACAAGCTCGTGTGAGTGCGAGTGAGTGAGAGTTTTAAAAGCTTCTCACTTTATCTTAGAGTGGCACTCCTTTTAGTTCTGCGTGCTCACTTCTCTCCTGTCAGATCATGGGTGTGTGTGTGTGTGTGTGTGTGTGTGTGTGTGTGTGTGTGTGTGTGTGTGTGTATGTAAGAGTGGGTGGGGGAGTGTGTGTGTGGTGTCCTTTCAAAACATCACTTGATCCAGGAATAATGATTTCAGCTATTACTGTACAAATCTGACTGACCACACGCACACACACACACACACACACACACACACACACACACACACACACACACACACACACACAAACCCTCATATACACATGGCACCTAATTGGACTGGCATAACAAAGGTGTTAGAGGAGAGGGGGCTCTTTTGAAGATTAAATAAATAACTACGCAGGACCACATCAAAGGTCTGCAGTCTCGAGCCTGGCGAGCATCCTTGTCCTTGTCGTGACTATTCAATTTGTATTGATGTGCCAGCACATCTTGTTCAGCACGAGAAGGCGACTGGAATACCGCTCACGTCTAAACACGTTGCCTGCGAGGGTAATCCCCCCCTGCTCATGTTACTCTGAAAAAGGTTGCTCATGTATTATTTCCATCGCTTAAGCTTATCCTAAGATTTGTTTTGTACAAGAGCACTTCTGTCAGACTGATCACTTGTTTGATGAAGCAGCATCATTGTCAGAAAATATAGTATAAGTCGGCACACTGGAGATAAACCAAAATATACCTACATAGGAGCTCTTTGAAATAGATCGAGTTTACTTCAAAGTGAGATGGCACCAAATTTGTACCAAAGTTAGGAGTGTGAAGGTACTGAACCATTTATGTACAGGACGTTGGTTTAAATACAGATTTGTACCATATGTACCAAATGCAGTCTTAAATAGTAAACAGCAGTATGCATTTTTCGTGCAGACCATTTTTCAAATTCAAGTTCCCACACAAACATATCAAATGGTGGACCATTTGTTAGTTTATTAATTAAAATAAAAAAAACATTTGGCTCTTTTTCAAAATACTATTCCTGCTTATATATGTTGACACAATATTGTCGGTGAATGTTAGGCTAGCAGTACTTACAGGCTGTAGCCTACTGAAAATTAACCAAACCGTGATTTCAATACCGAGGTACGTACCGAATTGTGATTTTTGTGTATCGTTACACCCCTTACCAAACCAAAGTTTCTGAGTTATTGAAGTGTCACATTAATGGTATAGGTTTTATTTCCCTTTTACACAGTCCTAATGCCCAACCCAGCTAACCAATACATTGCTGGCATTTTTTGTAAGTTCTTGCTAGAGTAATGATTAATCAGCACTTGAAAATGTAAGAATTAGACTAGTTTGAAATTAACTTCATAAATCAAAATATATAAATCATTAAAACGTGACTATGTCCATCCATTACTGGACATCCCCCCTCTTATTATGTAGGCTATATTTACATACGTACGTATATTTACATACGTACAAGCATCATTACTAGCTCATTGCTAACAACACAGGCAAGCAAGGAAGGACTCAGTGTTGTCAAATGTTTCCTTTAGGTTAGCATGAGGGTGATCTAGTAGTGGGATGAAACTGTTCCACAGACAGTACAGAGTAGAAAGTTCAAAGCATATTTACAAATATATTTAGTCAAGTCAAGTCGGCTTTTATTGTCAATTTCTTTACATGCACTGGTCATACAAAGAATTGAAATTTCGTTTCTTACTTTCTCATGCAGACATAGACATACTTTAAATACAGACATAGACATACTATAGACATAGCCATAGTCCATAAAACATTAAATTAAAGTGCAAGACTGAAATATAGAACATGTATGTATCAAAATAGAAATATAGGACATATATATATATAAAAAAAAAATAGAGGTAGTTGTGTTGTATATTTATATAGTCTTAACAGTTACATGAAGTTTAAACTTGTGCTTGTGTGACCTGTATATTTACATTGATATACAGCTAGGCTGCGCAGTCACAGTGCAGTTCCACAGGGCGGTGTTGGGGGGGGGGGGGGGGGGGGGGGGGGTTAGGGTAGACAGGATCCTAGTTTCCTAGGTTCCTGGCTGGCTGGTGGGTGGGGGGGGGCTGTCAGTGATGGGAGAGTTGGTAGAGTGTTCAGCATCCTGATTGCTTGGTGGATGAAGCTACTTGCCAGTCTGGTGGTGCGGGAGCGGAGGCTCCTGTACCGCTTTCCAGAGGGCAGGAGGCTGAACAGTTCGTGTGCAGGGTGGGTTGTATCCTTGACAATCATTAGTGCTTTGCGGGTGAGGCGGGTGATGTAAATGTCCTGCAGGGAGGGGAGTGGTGCTCCAATGATCCTCTTAGCTGTGTTAACAGTGCGCTAGAGGGTCTTCCTGTTCTGATCTGTGCAGCTTCCGCCCCACACTGTGATGCTGCTGGAGATGATGCTCTCGATGGTCCCTCTGTAGAATGTAGTCATGACGGGAGGCGTGGCACTTGCCTTCTTCAATTTGCGCAAGAAGTAGAGGCGCTGCTGGGCTTTCTTCGCCAGTGATGCTGTGTTGGTGGTCCAGGAGAGGTCGTCGCTGATGTGCACCCCCAGAAATTTTGTGCTGCTCACTCTCTCCACAGCATCTCCGTCGATGGACAGTGGTGGCAGTTGTTTGTGGCCTCTCTGAAAGTTGACAACAATCTCCTTGGTCTTGCTGACATTTAGCAGGAGGTTGTTGTCTTTGCACCATTTAGCCAGCAGGTCTACTTCTTCTCTGTAGTGAGCCTCTTTTATGAAGCAGCTGCTGCTGTGTCTGTTTCATCCTCTAACTGAACTTTTGACTCTGCTAAAAAATATTTTCTTGTGTTTCTGTGGTCACTGTCAGTTCATATGACAGAGTGAATCGCTTTGTCCCTCACAGACTGCTGTTTGACAGAATGAATGGATTTTGAACGGATCAGTGAAAATAAATCTTTAGTCAATAATTCGACATAAATTGAAAAATATGAGGGGTGCTGTGGCATAACTGGCTACAGCGCCTGTACCATATTCGAGTCCACGTGTCCACGAGACCTGAGCTCGAGAACGACCCGGGTCATTTCCCAATCTCTCTCTCTCTCTCTCACTCGCTCCATTGTCTTGTCAAACTTAAAGGCATAAAAAGCCCCCAAAAATGTAAAAAAATATAATATCAAATAAAAAATATAATATCAGACAATATTTGAAAGGAAGGGGTGAGAAAATATCAATTATCAACTTTCTTAGATGTCAGACTTACAGCTAACTACTGTCCCCTTACACATGTTCTGTTAATGCAAAGAATCTTTAAAAGAAGAAACAGAATCTTTATAAGAAGAAATATCACTTGGCTTTTTAAAATGGCATTATCAGGTAGCTGGCTGCAGTCTAGTTGTGGTGAGATAGCGATTATCTTTTTGCAGTAATTAAAGCTGCAGTTGGCAAGTCTGACAGATTGAGGGACTTTGCCAAAATGTTGAATGTTTACAACTCTAAAATGCCCCTTCCCCACTACCACTGAGCACCCTCTCATTGAGTTGGTGCTCGTCAGTGCGCACCAGACTGCACCAGACTGTGATTGACAGTCAGATCTCACACAGCCCTGCTCTGATTGGACCAGAAAAACTGGGAGCTGTGAATTTTTGCAAAACAAATAACAGGTTCTAAGTGGAGGTAGCCAAGCCAAGTGCAAGTTTTTTTTCTAAAACCGGCTGATTTATGTTGTTCTGTCGGAGCATAGTGTCAGTTTCAGTGAATATGATCAAAAAAATCTTGCCAACTGCAGCTTTAATCCTCATAATATTAATTAATTTATCTGAAGCTTTTGTCCAAAGCGATTTAAGGTATGATCACACGCTTCTGCTGAATGTGTTGATGATGAGGCTTCTTATTCACACATATTGCTCACAGCAAAAAGTTGAAAATTGTTCACAACGCTCACAAAGTTAGCGAGAAATAGACACTGTCTAAAAAGCTCTTATTGTAACCCCATCTCGCTTCAATGCATACACACCCACAAACGTTAAAAACATTAAATATATCTTAATAGAATCATTGAGAGCCAGATGAATGTGGTGCAATCATTGCATTTTTAGAATTGCATTGGTACTTTGTGCATTTCCATTTGACGAGAAGGCGTAGACAAGACCACTTATTGCAGCTGGGTTCCAGAAGCCTTTTCCTCAGAATCACTCCAATCACTCTTGGCATTTTAACTCTTCTCGAGTGCTATCATACAGTAATTGTTTTCTCTCCAATTTTATTGCATCATGCTCATTTCCACTTGGCCAAACTGTCAGGTTATGAGGAGGGGTGATGTAAATTGTCCACAATAAAGGAGAAGGGGAAAAAAGAGAAAGATTAAAGATGGAGGTGGCAAGGGGGGCCACTGCAGCATGGAAAGGCAGACTAGCCTCGGGCATCCCATTACAACCAGCTTCATGCCTTGGCAAAGTGTCTGGATGCTTTCAGAGCACGCAGAGACATTTTGTGGATGGTGAAGCCGTCCTCATTGGGAGCGACTGTGAAAAGCACCACAGGGAATAAGAACTGGGGGGAGGGAGAGGGTTGGGTGGGGATGAGGGAGGGTGTTGGGGAGGGCAGTGCCAACTGAAATGTGCCCGGGGGAGTTAGAAATCTTGGCCACGGCTCAAGCCGAAATGTTCTTAGACGTCTGCACCCCTGGGGGCAGGAGAGGACTGGATGCTGAACGCCTACGGAAGCACGAATGGAGCAGAGAGAAAGATGAGAAGAACATGGGGCATGATGCAGGTCAAGGGAGAGACAAAGAGAGAGAAAATTATATATATATACCAGGAAAGTGTGGATGAGAGAGAATGCAGATGCAACATTTATAGAGGTCCAACATTAACGGTATTGACCTTCACAAAATGGAATGCTAAGCTACTGTATTGTCAACATTTAAGATTTCTTTGTTTCTCAGATAGGGGTGTAACAGTACACAAAAATCACAATTCGGTACGTACCTCAGTATTGAAGTCATGGTTCGGTTAATTTTCGGTACAGCAAGCCTGTAAGTACTGCTAGCCTAACATTCACTGACAATATTGCTGATACTCAACACATATAAGCAGGAATAGTATTTTGAAAAAGCGACAAATGTTTTTTTGCT
Organism: Alosa sapidissima; assembly: GCF_018492685.1. Lineage (NCBI taxonomy): Eukaryota > Metazoa > Chordata > Actinopteri > Clupeiformes > Clupeidae > Alosa > Alosa sapidissima. Next base: position 30,669,044 of record NC_055962.1, on the reverse strand, counting down.
TTTTTAATTAAACTGACAAGTGGTCCACCAAATATGTTTGTGTAGGAACTTGAATTTGAAAAATGGTCTGCACGAAAAATGCCATACTGTTGGTTACTGTTTAAGACTACATTTGGTACATTCGGTACACATCTGTATTGAAACTAACGTCCTGTACCTAAAGGGTTCGGTACAAATACAGTACATCTTCCTTCACAGCCTTATTCTCAGATTATATGGCATTTTAGAGCCAGGGATAAAAACATAACCCCACTTAAAACTAAAAGTGAAAGATCAAAATCACTGCACACTGATCACTATTAATGTAGTGTTTTTAATGGAGAGAACAACGTGTTTTGCTAAGCGCTTCATCAGGTTTGCTTTGCCCACTTAAAAGTATTTACATCCTTTCAGCCTCTCTGTAAAATCTATGGCCCTCACACTCAAGCGCAGAAGGATCTGCTCATCTTGCCTCAGTGCTACACTGCTACTGGGGCAGTTTTTTGCCTTCTAAGGCTTTGAGCCTGGCCCTCATAATGGGTGATTCTATCGAGGCTCAAAGGACATGTGTCCTCCCAGAAAATGTTATGTGTGCAATTGAGTGTGTTAGTGTGTGTGCAAACGTCACTGGCATCCCTCTCCATGCCTGGCAACCTTATCTTTCGCTTATCTCTCTCTCTCTCTCTCTCTCTCTCTCTCTCTCTCTCTCTAAAACAACTCTTCCCCCTTGTCTCCATGATGTGTGGAGTCCATGCTCCCTTGCTCCTGGATCTCTCATCCTGATTGACGTCAGACCTCTCCCTCTCCCTCTTTCTGTCCCTCTCATCTCTCTCTCTTCAATGTCTCTCCTTCTCCTTCTTTGACTTTATACTTTCAGTCATGCTTGCTCTGACCCTCGTTGGCTATTACATGCTCCATCTTCCCTGCCCTGCCCCCATCCTAGAAAGTGTTGTTCTTAAAATTTTAACCCCCCCCCCCCCCCCCCCCCCGCCCCTCCGGGTTCTTGTCTAACCCCCCAAACACATTACTAGCGGCCCAGTGCGTTCCCAGGCTGACTTGTTCCCCTTGAGTGGACACACGTCCTCCTATTTTCCCAGCAGCCCCCTGTGATTTGTGGTGGTCACACATCATGGGGATGCCATCAATCTCTTATCGACACCTCATCCTTGCACTCACCCTCGGACTCGCCTAACAGTTTATGTATTAGCTGTTCCGTAAAGCCTGCCCTGCACTCAGTCAAGCATGTGTGCATGTGTGCACTGTACGCACACATACTATATGTAAGGACACTTGCTTATGTTGTTCAAATTGTAGAAAAATGCAGACACACACACACAGAGGGAGAGAGATATATAGAGAGAGAGACAGACACATACATACACACACACACACACACACACACACACACACACACACACACACACACACACACACACACACATCGTTCTGTTAGCTTGTGTACCTCCTGACCCATGGTCCACTGCTGCGTACAGCTGTTTCTCACTAGCGACTGAGGCCAAGTTACTGTAGGTTTCTGGGAAATCTGGCTATTTGGGGTCTCTGTGACGCTTGTTTATTTCACCAGAAGCCTCTGATGTAGAGCAGGAGCTTTCACGGCCAGGGAGAGGCCCACTGTGTGAGGAGCTTAGGTCTTAGGGTGACTGGTCATATAGACACTTCAATCCCCAAACATCACCATACTTGTCCAGAGACACATCTGAGGGTGTGAGGTCAGGGAAGGAAAGAGATTTAGTTGAAATCCCTGGTAGAGACTAGTTGGCTGGTTTCATCGGAAAGTGACATCGGAAAGTTTTTAAAAATTAAATTCGGCTGTTGTTGTACGGATTATGATTCTCTAAAAGCATTTTTGATTTCGGTTTATGCTAGAGTGTCACTGTTCAAGTTCAGACAGTGACCAGACACACCCGACATATCTAAACACCTCTTTCAACCACTACCTAAAGTATGTCCAACTAAAATAGCATCACGAGAATAACAAAAACATTCACCAGCATCTGTTACTTTGTTATGCGTGACAGGTGGAAATGGGTTAATTTGTCCATCCAACACTTGTGTTCGAAAACACAATATTTACAATATTTCCTTTTTTTGTACATCAACAGAAAGACGACGTCATTTTGTACTGAGCTCACTTTTCCTTCGCCCTTGTCTGTGCCAGTCACTGGAGTGAAATGACCTGAAATGCGTCCGCAATGAGCTTTTGGCGATGCCATTTTAAGACCATGGGGCATGGAGCAGGTGCTTTTGTCTTCGCATTACCACCACAAGACAGGGTAACCTGATAGTGTAAACCTTGTGTAGAACTGCAGGTGACAACTGTACTTAAAAAGTGGGTCATCCTTGTGCTAGAAATGATAAAAAAAAGGTTTGTATTAGTTGATTATTCTGTTCTGCTTCCTTCTCTATTGTGCAATTGCCTTAGAAAATACTAACTAAGACAAACAGTATAAATCTCACATACAGCATAACATATCTTGACATAACAATGTATATAAAGTGGCCAAGTTTTGTCAACAGTACCTGTAAAGATTTCTCATGGACCATTTGTGTGTTCACTGAGTAACTTTGCCAGATTTTCAATTAAACATGCATGTGTGCTTCATTTACAGTGCCAAACACCATATTGATGGCTGCATTTGAATAATATCATACACAGAAACATCCAAAGCACAATGCAGATTGATAGATAGCTAGTTTCAAATCTAGACTTAAGACCAAACTTTTGGTCAGATGCTAACTGATCACTTATTTTTTACATTTCTAAATCTGGGAAAGTCTTTCTACTAAAATGTTAACGTTTCTATGTTGTTTTTTATGTTTTAATTATTACTTTTTAAACACTTGTAAATGATTGCCCTTTTATGCTTTTATGTACTATCACCTTATGTGTTTTATGTTTTCTTCTTCTTATTATTATTTTATTATTATTCTTTACTTTTTAAACTATTCTTTGACTATTGCCCTTCTATCCTTTTTATCCGCTATCCCTGTTTGCTTTTGTTTATCTAAAGCACATTGAATGACCTCTGTGTATGAAATGCGCTGTATAAATAAAGTTGACTTGACTTGACTTGTATATTTGTTAGGTGTTTGTCCACAGAGAGAATGAACTGGCCACTCATTGCATAATAAAGAATTCTGAAGTAGCTTTGGAAGACTTTGGTATTTTCATTTGGGTTATGTAATGGCCCCTAGTATCATACTTATTAGATGACTAAAGCTTCTCAATCAGACCTTTAAGCGGTGCCATTAGCCACTTACGAGTATTTCAGCCTGTACGCAGGGAAACAGAGACAGAGAGAGCCTTTGGGCACAGCATCTGCTTACAAGAGGCTTTTATGCACATTTAACACACACATAGACTCTCTCTCACACAGACTCTCTCTTTTACACACACACACACACACACACACACACACAGATGCAAAGATATTAGAGTTCCAATAAAAAGCATAGATGAAGATACACAAACTCATACTGTATGAATACTCAATGTATAAAACATAACACAAAACAATGCAAATACAAATGTATGTATCAGTGTATACACAAATCTTCACATTGTGTAGGCATTAAAACACACATACGCAAACACCCACATGCATCATGCCAGCACGCATAGATACACATATACATGTGTACAAGTGCACGCATAGATAACACACATGAAGACACACACAGAACACACATGTACCCACCCACCCACGCAGCCCACATTACACAGCATGCACACACACACACACACACACACACACACACACACACACACACACACACACACACACACACACACACACACACACACACAAGCATCCTCCCACACACCTCCAAAAGGGCAGTCTCTTGTACTATTGGCTCCTGGGCATACACACATTTCTCCTTTATATTTATATGGGCAGTGCTTTATTTAGACACACACACACACACACACACACACACACACACACACACACACACACACACACACACACACACACACACACACAGGCTATGTTCTTATGCAGAGCAGCCAGCGAGGTCAGGGTATGTGAGAGGAGCACAACACAACAGGGCTGTATCTCACACACGGCCGCCTGCCTGCGATCGACGGCTCAGAGTTGGCAGCAATTTCACACAGACTGGCCCCTAACGCCAAAATCTATCCTAATGCACTTTACAAATGAGATGCCATATTTTTGGGGCTCCGCAGGGACATGGGGGTTTTATGAATATTCAGGATGTCAACAGTGGCTATCGACTGGGGTATTTATGTGCTTGGGCACCAGCCTGTATGATATTTTTGCTTAACTGCTGAGGTCACACTATGTGCGAGGGCATCGTCGATATATTGGCAAAGGGGAGAGTTACGGTTTATGGCCGTATTTGTGCAGCTTAGGAGAGACAGAGGTCAGGCGTCCTGATGTTCAAAAACCGCTGAGCACTCAAATACTACGTCCAAAATTGCACTCTCTAAACTGTCACTGGGGAAGTAAATGAAATGAGGTTGGAAAATGTAATTGCCTACCGATATACGCTGATGCGGCAATATGTGACATAGGAATGGGCAAAGTAGCGCAAAAACATGGTATCATGGTCGGCAATTTTACTCTTTACTGATGGATGGATGGATACTGTAGCCCTACTCGTACGGGATTAGTTTTACGCGGAGACGTGGGGTAAAGTAATTTTACCACAAGGACGTCTGTAATATAATTGGGTAATTTGCACGGGATTAAATATTACATTACATTTTGAGGTAAAATGACTTTACCCCACGTCTCCACGTAAAACTAATCCCAATCGAATAGGGTTTTCAAGTGTCTCCATGCTCAAAAAACTGTAGAAAACTATGTTTAAACAGGATATGACGGTATATCTACATACATTTTTACAGAGGGTTGTATTCGCACAGCATTAATGTTACCCAAGGTATTTTTTCTGGACCATTTCATTGAAGGTAAAAGTCACCATAATTTCTACTGACATTGTCCATAATAATTACTGGCATGGCACATTCGGACGGGACTAAAACCGCTGGTAATTACTTTACCTCACGTCTCCACGTAAAACTAATCCTGTCCGAATAAGGCTTATGTATGCTTTTCTCAGAAGGCCACCACATGTCTTTTTACAGATTGCTGCTTAACCTGCACAAGATAATTTACAGCATAGTAACCTTTTACCTTTTTATTATTAGTTTTGAATGATGCTTCATTCTTTCATACGAAATATAATGTAATACCTTGTATGTAGAAATAGCAAGGGACACTCTGGCACTTTGCATTTTTGCTGTTTCTTGAGGTACCTTATCAGTCAAAGAGGAAGGTTTAATTTTGTTGTCATTGCTTATTTACAAATAGATTCTTTACAAGCCTTTAAGCCTGGGCACTCAAATGACACTGACATTTCCGTTACGGGAACTGTGCTGATGCCATCCTCTGTGTGTGTGTGTGTGTGTGTGTGTGTGTGTGTGTGTGTGTGTGTGTGTGTGTGTGCATGCGTTTTTGTAAATGTATGTCCACAAGAACACACATATTTATTCTATCAATTTATCCTATATGGTATGAGCAGCACAGGACTGTTTTCATCACATAAATGGTCTTGTTAATGCTCCCAGGAACCCAGGAACCACAATGTGATCTCTCTGGTAGATTTAGCAGATAATGTGCAACGAGGACATTGAAGACCAGTGAAAGGTTCCACACACACACACACCACACACACACACACACACACACACACACACACACACACACACACACACACACACACACACAAACACACACACACACATACACACGGCTTCCAAAAACATAACACAAGGGCTTTGAAACTATTCCACAGCTGATAGAGATGTTTTGGAGACTGATTTTGATTCGACTCTGCTGATTGCTGGCAATTCTCAAGTTTAGCCAGTGACTATTTACTCAGATGAATGCTTTCATTTAAAAATAGCTGGTTCCTCTCATTCCAAGCCAACCCCCTCACACTCCAATTTTCCATATCTATTTAATTCTGCTTCAATCTCTCTCCTTATATTTTGCACTCCAGCTTTCAATTTTACTCTCCACCCACACCCTCACCCAATGCCATATCTTACTTGAATGATCAGACTCCTTCTCTCCTCTTTGTTCTGGATCTATTACTCTCTAAGAGCACCATCTCTCTATCTCTTTCTATCTATTCATCCTCAAGAAATCTCAATCTCTCTCTCTCTCTCTCTCTCTCTCTCTCTCTCTCTCTCTGTGTCTGTCTGACTGACTCTCCCTTGGTCATCCAGTTCCAGTGAGACATGCAGACAGCAGATTCCATCCACTGGCCCCTTGGTTCTTAGATAATGAATACCATGCAAACGGGCACAGAGGGATGGCACACATGGGCACACGGTGGCACAGGCCACACAGGGTGCCACGCTCCACAGCAGGCAGATGCAACAGACATCTGCCAGGTCACTGTTGAGAGAGAGAGAGAGAGAGAGAGAGAGGGAAGCAGGCACCAGGGCCAATGCATGGATCACTTTACTTCTCCTGTCTGCCAGCCAAGGGAAAAAACAACTGAAGTGAGCCCATTGTGCTTGAAAGAACAAGTAGAGCAAGAGAAAGGAGAGGAAAGGAAGACCAAGATACATTTCCATTCAGTTTCTACTGCCTCAGCCTCCTCTTTATCAACATCATTAGCAACATCAGCACCACCACATCCATCATCATCATCATCATAACTATCATCATAATCATAGTTATCATCATCATCATCATCATCATCATAGCTATCATCATCATAATCATAGTTATCATCATCATCATCATCATAGCAACATCATCATCATCCTCATCATCATCCTTCTCCATTCCTCCATCGTGTATAATTCATCCATGACAGCGATCAAAAAGCCCCAAAGGGCTAACTGGAGGTGGCAGTCCCATCTGATGCAGAGACAGCGTTGGGTGTTTTGGCACAGTGAGTGCCGAGCGCCTGCCTCCGCAGAGAGGTTACCCGACGCTTCATGACACCGTGGCGCATGGATGGGCACGAGGGCCTCGCGGTAAGCCTATATTACCCCCCCCATCACGGCTATATCACAGAGCTAGCACACTGCACAATGCTGTGTGACCTCACAGACAATTAAAATAGGTAACAGAGCTGACTTGCAGACAAAAATGTAAGACAAAACCTCTTTGTCTTTCACTCTGGGTAGAGACTATTACCGTCAAAGCTGGTGTGACTTTGCAGGTTTGTGATCCACATTGACCAGTAAGCTATATACCAAAGAGTTTAGAGAAACAACACAGCACTGATCTACTACGACTTTCACTCGTGTTTTCATTTGGCATGAGTCCTGTTTTCATCTTTGGGAGATTATTTAATTGAATTTCTGATCACTGGACACGGCTTTTCGTTATGCAAGAACTAATACAAACACTAACGTGATGAGTTTCTCTGATTGAGCATAAAGGCCACCAGATGACCAGCACTTGAGTGTCTGGCTCCCGTAGCTGTCTTTTCGTAATAGACCCAAATAGCCGTAATCACCGCTAGAGCTGACCCACGGTCAGTGAATTGGTGCATATCGCCAGACGTCCGTCCAGCTCTTTTGGTTTGGACAAGCTGACCATATAAACACAAATCAGCTGACAAATGGACATCTTTCACTGTTTCTTGGTGTTTTATGGCCCCAACGTTGTCTTCAAGGGAACGCTGGCTGGAAGGCACTAGGGTTAGCCATGGGTTAGGGTTGGGGTTAGGGTTGTGGTTAGGTTTAGGATTAGGTGCCTTTAAGTCAGCGGTGGCAACGCTGCCTGTAAGATAACATTGGGGGCATAAAACACCATCGAGCTCTTTTACCTGTTGCCTTTTAAAATTGGTACAAAATGTGGCAATAAGCGTTAGCAGCAGCATTAGCTTGTCGTCAGGTACTTGGTCCGGGTTTTTCCGATGTCTGGGATACAGTGAGGGAAGGCCAGTGCTTTCGGCGAAAACAGAAACACAAAACCTCTGTCTCACCTGAGCAGAGAGAATGGCCACGGGCCTGCCATATGCTGCCCTGAGACAAGCGAGAGAGAGAGAGAGAGAGAGAGAGAGAGAGAGAGGTGAAGAGGGAGAGGGGGAGAGGGAGAGGGAGGGAGAGAAAGAGGAAGAGAGGGAGAAGGAGGGAGAGAGAGAGAAAGAGAGGGAGGGAAAGAGGAGAAGAGAGGAGGCGGGGGCTGGTCTGAAGTACCTGCGTTTGAACTGCATCCTTGTCCTAGATTAGGAGGACAAGCTCACTCTCCACCAGCCCCTGAGACAAACACTCTGACTCTCCTCTAAAAAAACGAGTTATAAATAAATAAAAGCAGTGTTGGACGGGGACAGAGAGGAACGACGGGCTTTTTAGGCGCTGATGTGTCATCACCTCATCACGCTCTTTCTCTCCCTGTCTTTCACTCTCTCCACTCTCTCTCTCTCTCTCCCCATGTCAACAGTAGTTATGGTGAAACAGCAATTCGGCTTGTCTGAGAACTATGTGAGCATCATAGGGCGAAGTGCACCAAAAAAGCTAAAGAAAGAAAAGGAGAGAGAGAGAGAGAGAGAGAGAGAGAGAGAGAGAGAGGAAGAAAACTACAAAAGCGTGTCTACCCATAATCCCATCTCATCAGCTAGCTGGCAGTCCTCCTTGGCCTGGAGGGTAAACGCTTGCTCACCTATTACCGCTATGGCTCTGCTGTAAGTGGCATCACGCCTTTGCACCAGTGAAATGCTCCTGAGACAGACACGAGACACATTACACAACCAAGGCGACACGAGGTGAAACGATGTGCAGTACAGTGGAAAAGACGGACCAGTGTACACTAATCATGCCAGGGTTCTCATAAGACACATTTAACAGTGTAGCATCCGTCAATTTTGTTCTACATCTGAAGCTATAAACCAGAAAGGAGATCCATAAGGGAATATTCCCACAGCAAACAGCCTGCAGCATATTCATCAGAGATGCACTCTTCTTTCCTGTGAGTCTTACATGTTTTGGAAAAATATAGAAAACCTTAAGAGACAGCCTCAGATTAAATATGTATACAGCCGTGTGGATTACCTCCCTGAGGTGTCTGTTAAACTGACAAGCCCACCGGTTATTGGCAGAGACATCTCCACCAGCCAAACCCAGAGCGTTCAGCTTCACACAGGCAGTGTCTGACAGCATTTAGCTTCTTTGGCTTTGCTGATATTAGCTGGTTTCTTCTGGTGGGTTTTATACCACACAGACACAGTTAATGATGCAGACCAAGGGTTGAATCAATGGTGTTTCCTCATTTCCACTTTGTCGTAACAACTCAATACAGCCACATAATCACACCAAGCTGCCAGGCTTCTGAGAGGCTACAGTTGTCACAGCTGTTGCATATTGTTGTGCATGTGTTGTCAGCAAGGGGGCAGGCGAACGTTCGGAGAGCGTAGACACTATGGCGGATCTGAGGCTAAATAGTAGACCAGTTCACCTAGCCATCCCATTGAAGCCCATTCAATTTTGGCGCCACTTTGACATCAAACAACGTTACAGCTGAAGCGTTTTAAGCCTTTATATGAACTTTTTCTATTTTCGGAGTAATACAGCATTGTGTAATTGGCGTCATAACCTCGTAACTGACTTAACGGCTGAGTAATAAACTTTTTTCCGAAATCAATGCTAAAGTCACGTAATGAGCATACAACCAGAGCGGGTGAAAGTGTCGCACAGGAGCAAAATAACCGTATTCTCTGGATAAGAACGAAAGCATCGAAGCACATTTCTGCGAAGTTTTGATGGATTGACAGTAGCCTAGGCTATGAATGTGGCGAGTGCTGTTTATATGAAATCACATTTATCTACAAACAACTAGGACATTTAGAACAGTAATGTAGACATGGTGGTAATGAAGTAAGTGGCTACATACCCAATCTCTCGGTGCAGTTATCACAAGAGTTACACGTGTCAGACTACATGCCTACGTTACATTTACGTCCCCTGAGCCTGCGCAGAAAGCCTCGTCGACCAACAGGAAACGGTTGAAATTTGCTTCACCCGCCTCGATTGACGTCTACGTGATGACTCTGTCCATATCTTTTACTGTCTATGGTTGTCAGGGCACATTTATCAATCAGATCAATGGACCTTTTCCCCAGGACCTCTTGCTCACCTGACCCACCTGATGAGTCCAGGCACAGCGATCACACATGGGTGGGGTGTGTGTGTGTGCATGTGTGTGGTGTGTGTGTGTGTGTGGGGGGGGGGGGTTGACTTAATCAGGGCTTTTTGGTGTCAAACAAGGGTCTGGCGACCTGACGTGACGTGACATGACAAGGCTGAGGACCGACACAGGACCTCTCTGAAGTCCGGTCTCCAGACAGTGAGCGAATCAGCTCAGATCTGCATTATTAATCTGGTTCAACCGGCAGCATGCTGCCGGAATTCCCAAGGTGGTTGGACTTAAAATGAGCAACGATGCCCATGCTGGAAAATGACTCGGCACAACAACTACACCGATTAGTGTTTGCTTAGGATACAGTGTCAGTGTAGGACATACAGTAAATCACACAGCGAATAGAGAGCAAACATACTGCACTCAACTTCTATGAGGAAAACGTACTGCTAAGCATTTCTATTTTGTTTCAATTCACAATTTTATCTAAATTGTTTGATGTTTTGACATCAAAACAACATTTGAGACATTTACTGTAGTGCACACACACACATTATAGATCATAGAGCATTTAAGACAGACAAGGGACAGGACAGACAACAGACAACAAAATACAGGGTATAAGTAGACTTGTAACAGAGCACTGATTGTTATAAGTTAAGTTCACAGTGAGGTGGAGGTAGAATATATCTATATATAATACTGTACGCTGTACACCACAAAGGGAGCAATGTTAATTTGTAGAGATCTTTGTAAAAACTATAACTACAGTATGGCAAGAGCTGTGTCACAAATAATTGATTTACTAATGAGTTAATATTGAAATAGTAGATTAAGTGAGTAAAGCAGTTGATTTCTACATGAGATGACACAAATAGCCAAAACCACAGTCTAGAGTAAATAACATAGTCTTGGTAGTACATTTGCAAAGATGCTATATATGATGGTTATATCAGTAAAACTTAACGGTGCGGTTTTTGATTGTAAACCAAAATGCTTTTTGTCATATTCAGAGAATTTCTGGCTTCAGAAAAGATGAGTGTATTTTTTTGGCTGTTGAGTTGAAGTGCAACAATAGGGTATCATGGACTGTTCCTTCAATATAACTTTTAGAGCACAGTTATAATGCGCAAGGATGCTTCAAGGCCTGTGATGTGCGGTCACCTTGTGTCCAACTTTGTTATGATCACACTTATGCTGACACCTCCCCCCAGCCCAAGTAGTCCCCCAAACCTCTGTGTGTGAAGGGAAGGGGCCCCACACACGTCTATGTTTAGAGAGTCCCCTAAGAAAAGAAAGTTGCATAACGTCCTCTCCAAAGACCTTTGAAAAGGTTTCTTCTTGACTTTCCGAGTTGTATATCAATACTGTTAGATATTTGCATCTCTGAGACAGCTTGTCCGCTGGACACTGGGATATCTGTCGTGGGGGCCGAGCGAATCTCTTCGGAAAGGTAATTCTAGACTGTAGCCCTAAACTTTACCCTAGAGCTGGTCGCTGGGTTACCTCAACAATTAACACCCAATCAGGCTACCTGCAGACACATGACGGTGTCGCTTTACAGGCATTTGTTATGTTTCTGGGCTCTTTTCTTTCCATCCTCATATCCATCTCTCTGTCACTCCATCTTAATCTACTTAATCATTAAACCTAATTGGTTTAGGTCTGCCTATATGCAGATACTAATGTCTGTTTGTATATGTATCTTTCTGACTGTCTGTATCTGCCTGTCTGTGCATTTGTAAACAAATGTAAACAAATGCATGTCAATTCCAGAATAAAAATCTTCAGAAAGCACAGGAATTCTTGGAGTTGTCTTTTTGGCATCCTTTGAAATTACATCATCGCTGTGAGTCTTGCCAAATAACTACATTCAGACAACCCAATCTACATATTGTGCCTTTAAACCAAGATATTTACAGAGGTTAATCAAAAACCTGGCTTGCTCCTGTCGAAACTGTCACATGCGTGGTTTTGCACTCCGGGCTTCATATGCCTTGTGGCACTGATTCTTTAATCTCCATTGGCTAATCGAGTCCATTAAACCACCAATGAAATCACAGAGGCGGCCCAAGTCTCAGGGCAATCCATATGATTTGATGAGCCGCAGTTACAAGGCTACGCCCATCATTTCATTGAAAGGGAGGGGAAAATACATCAGAGAGAGAGAGAGAGCATGAAGTCCTGACATCAGCTTGAAAGGCCAGCTGAGAGAGTGTGGGCAATCCGCGTGCAAACCTTCATTTCATTTCTGACTCCCTCAAAAAGTCATAATTTATTTATCTGCACGGCAACTACTTACGGGATGGAAGGGTGTGGGGAGTGTATGGGGAGGAAAGGGGGGGGGGGGGGTTGTCTGAGCGGCTTGAGAGATTTCAGCAATACTTCTGTCATCTCTTCTTTTTTCTTTTTTTCCCTCTCTCCAGTAGGTTTACTTGGATTAAAGGGTCCAGTGGTTTTATGTGAGTATAAAAGGCAGATTCTGAAAAGAGAGAGAGAGAGAGAGAGAGAGAGAAAGAGACAGAGGGAGAGAGAAAGGGAGATAGAAAGGATGATGAATAGAGATGAAGGAGGGAGGGAAAGAAGGAAGGGGGGAGGTGAGGGCAAGCCCACTTACTGATTTCCCATTAACAACACACGAGACACGTCACACGACATGACCATACCCACTCACCCTCCACACGAGATGCGTCACACGACATGACCATACCCTCCACACGAGACACGTCACCCGACATGACCATACACACTCACTCTCCACACGAGACGCGTCACACGACATGACCATACACACTCACCCTCCACACGAGACGCGTCACACAACATGACCATACACACTCACCCTCCACACAAGACCTCCCCATTGACATGCCTCAGTCTCTCACACCATACTGCTCTCATCTTTTCATCTGTCTCTCTCTCTCACTCTCTCTATTACTCCCTCACACCTGCCTGTCTCGTGCCCCTCTCCTTCTCTCATCTTAACCCCTCTCGTTCCTCCGCATCCTAATCTGATGGAGCTTCCATGCCCTAAAAGTAACTTTATGTCTCACCCAAATCCATTCAGTGTTTCTACAAGTCACACGACCTTTATGGGGATGGCAGAGATTACACTCTCAGTGTTGCATCACAAAAAGCATGCCTCTCTTTCTCTCTCTGTATGTGTGTGTGTGTGTGTGTGTGTGTTTGTGTGTGTGTGTGTGTGTGTGTCTGTGTCTGTGTGTGTGTTGAGTGTGACTGAATGCCTGAGTGCATCTATACATCTGTAAATGTAAATGTATATGTAAATGCACCTGCAGACACTCTACTGTATGTCTGCATGAGTTTTATGCATATGTGATTGAGTTTAAGTGTGAATGTATGCATTTGTGATAAAGTATGGGATGTGTGTGTGTGTGTGGTGGTAGTGTAGTGGTTGAGGAGCTGGGCTAGCGTGCAGTAGCCTGAAAGTTGTCGGTTCAATTCCCGGCTTCCACCGTTGTGCCCTTGAGCAAGGCACTTAACCCCAAGTTGCTCAGGGGACAATGTGATCCCTTGTAATATACTGTAGCTGACATATGTAAGTCACTTTGGTCAAGAAGTGTCTGCTAAATGTAATGTAATGTAATGTAATGTAATGTGTGTGTGTGTGTGTGTGTGTTTACGTATGTGTGTACGTGTGTGCGTGTGTGTTTACGAACGTGTGTGTGTGTGTGTGTGTTTACGTATGTGTGTGTGTGTGTATGTGTGTGTGTGTACGTGCATGTCAATATGGACATGTGTGTATGTGCAGGTGTGTGTCTGTATGTCCTCTACATGTGTAAGTGCATGAGCGTGCCTGTGCAAAATGTGCACCCACCGACCACATTAAGACGCCTGTGCCCTGGTGCTCAGTGGTGTGGGTGACTGAGGGTCGGACTGGGCAGCGGGTGGCATGTTGTCATCCGACCACGCTTTGACCCTGAGCAGAGCGAGCAGCTCAGTGGTGCATGGCATGGCATGGCACCGAGGTCATACGAGGTCACCTCTCATCTTTCCTCCCTGTTGAGTAAGGTCCCTGTTCTGCGTTCGGACGGCTCTTAGAACCGACAAGGTGCGTTCCTTAAGGTCAAACGCAGCGTGAAGAGGTTGTCGGCTTCATAATCCGGTTGAGTCAGAGTCTCATAAATACAAGAGACACGCTAAAGAGACCCTCTGTATATGTGTTTGCAGTAGTTACAAAATGAAGATAGGATGTTGAAGCAATATAATATCAATATTGCCATTTTCCCCCTAAGCGTCAATTTTCAGTGTTGTGGAAACACATTTAGATGTTTTTTTTCAACATGCAGGGGTGGAAAATCATTATGGGGCTAAAGTGGTACCCAGTGCATCGGAAAGTGACATGACAAGATCATGTTCCTGCACCAGGCACCAAATGGAGGTAGTCTAATACTCTGCCAGCCCTTCCAGGCACACTGTGGCCATGAGAGATGCACTGTTCTCCCTCAGTGCACCAGCAGAATGAGTTTGAAGCTGGTATTTTAAGGTGAAATAAAACAACAAGCAGTAGTTATTTCATCTGATGCAAACCCATTGAACCCCTGGTCTGCTAGCTGCTATGTTCCAGAGGCTTTTTAATGAGGCGTTGCTTGTTTTTATGAGACTGAGTTACAGGTTAGAGTGAGGCTGTGCATTTCTGGGGAACAAGAGTTTGGAGGAAAAATGATCACTAATAAGAGTTCATTTAAGACACAGCCACAGCTGAATTCACCCAGTGCACGCCTAGATTAGGCCATTGGATCCATTCCCCCAGTTCAGATCTGGAATTGATTTTCTCTTCATTTTGGGCATGAGTCAGGGATTTGCATAAACTAATCCCTGACTTATAAATAACTTAAAATAAAAAATACACTTATTGGCTGTAAAGGATGGAAAAGGTTCCAAAATGGCCGTAAACATTCAGCCAAAACAGCTCTTGTTTCTTTTCCACAAACTTTCACACTAGATACCATTTGAGAGCACAGTTTCTTTTGGGTGTTCTATCCATCACTTTTCCTACAATTTTAGTTGTGATGTGATAGTTGTGATGGAAAAGGTTTGTGTCAGTAACTGTCCTCAGTAAGATTATGTTACTGTCTTGATAATCTTAACTGTTATAACTGTCCCTTTCTGTCTATTTTTGTAACCACAGATACTCTCTCCTAGTTTTTGATTCATGTTGGAAGTACTCTGTTGGCTTCTGTTATAATCACTTCCATTTTTATGACGAGTTTATTGGGGCCGTTCACTGAAATGAGTCCATACAATGGAGTACATGCCAAGCAAACAGTGGCCCAACAGAGTCTTCTACTCCCGTGATGTATTGATAATCAGTTCAGTTTCCTCTTCCTCATTGATTTTAGTGCACGTGTTCTCACATGGCAATAGATATGCAGCTTTACTACCCTAAAGTCAATTGGTATAAATGCTTTTAAACGCGCTCTGTGAAATATATAACCAACGACACCGATAAGCCCTGAGTGGTGAAATAACATACAGTACATGTCTGTTTATTTTATTACTATTGTATTTACTTTATTTCTCCATCTATTTATGCAGCCTATGCATAACAAAACAATTACAGAAGAGCTAAACGTTGCTAGGAAAAAGAAACAGAGGATATAGTTAGACAGATGAGGAACTATGAATCATCGAGAGAGAGAGAGAGAGAGAAAACAGATAGAGAGAGAGAGAGAGAGAGAGAGAGAAAACAGATAGAGAGAGAGTATAGTAGGAGTGAATGAGCTGGTAAGAGATGACTTGTCTTTCCGTGAGGCAATCCCCTTTCATCTGTTCAAGCCTTGTCTCTCTTTTCTGATGATGGACTCTGAAGGGCCCACCACAGCACTCCTCGGAGTCTGCTATGACCTGACACTCACACGGGATACTCACAAGTCATTTAGCTCTGCTCAGGCTCTCTCTGCCTCATACCACACACACACACACACACACACACACACACACACTTCTGTCACTGACCTGCTTATGCACAACTGTGTGTTTGCATTTATTATGTTCAACAGATTATGTTGAGTCTATGAGAAAAATCTTTGATCATAACATGAGGTCCAATGAATCAAAAGGTAAACAAGTGTGTCCTTGTGTGTGTCTGCATCTGTCTGTGTGTATGTATGTATGTGTATGTGTGTGTGTGTGTGTGTGTGTGTGTGTGTGTGTGTGTGTCTGTGTCTGTTTCAGTGTGTGTGTGTGTGTGTGTGTGTGCGTGTGTGTGTGTGTGTGTGTGTGTGTGTGTGTGTGTGTGTGTTTGTGTGTCTGCACACGTACATTTAAGTGTGTATGCTAACGGCTGTATATACACACTAGACCTCGGCTGGTTCACAGTTCTGTAAGTATGTGTGTTCAGTTCTGCCTGTTGGAGCCTCTGTTCAGAGCTATTCATCAACGGCTTTATGAGCACGGCCGATCCAACCAGTTTAAAAGCAGGTCAGATTACCTAAGTAGGCTGCGGTAGGTGAGAGAGTCTCCACAAAGCCCCAAGTGTCATTGTCAAAAGCTGTTTTCTGCCGGCCATGTTTAATATTTCTCCAGCATACTGAATATATTATTCTGACTGCCATTTGTTGACATAAATCTAAAACCTATTATAAACTCCTATAGATTGGCACTGGAACAGGAGACCCAGACTTATTATTTAGTGATCCATCAAAGGGGATCCAGACTTGTTTCCATAACATTTATTCAGGACAGGGCATGGTCCCATTTGCTATGGGTAAAGTAATGCACTTTTAAGTGACAGGGTCATTTGTTGTTTGAGAGACAATTCCATAGCACTAAAACCTTTTTCTCAAAAAGCCTCCATTCTCTGCAGCTGCCACTTGCTGGAACTACAAAGCGTCAGTCAAAAGACGAGAACAAGCAAGCGACTCGAGCTAAGAGCCGTGGCATCAGAGAGGCAGAGACGCCGGGAAGCCGACGGCTTCACCCAGGCCAGAGGGAGACGCGGCTGCTATTCCTGCCTGCTGCCTGCTGCCTACTGTTGTGATCCCCAACAACCTACAAAAGCTCCTGAAAGTAAGCCACTGCTGAAAGTCTCTGCCCATACCCAGCTGTGCCATCAACCGGGGGGGGGGGGGGGGTTGGTGCCCTGTGCCCCTGTGACGTGAGAATGGGCTGGGAGGGGGTGGGAGGGGTCGGGGCTTAGGGGGGGCAATGCCAGGGGCATTTACCCAAAGTGGATGTCTGCTGACAGGTCCCAGCAGAGCAGAGCCCAAAAACCCCTCCTCCTGATGCCAAGACCCACATGGCTGCACCCCCCCCCCACCCCTCCTTCATCAGGCGTGCCAGGGATATCGGAATGTCAGCTCTGCAGGTCCACAGCTTTATTTACTCTTCGTGATCCCAAATTCCTTCCATGTCACAGCCTCTTTCCCAGGAGAAGGCAAGGGGAAGAACAATCTTTTTTTATTGGGGAGGGGTGGGATGGTGGGGGAGTGTGGTTCTGGTTCTGTTGATTTTCACTGTACTGTGCACTGGCCGTTCTCAGAAAGCCCCCAAACACACGCCTCTCCACACACCACCCACCCCCTAACTAAAACACTGGGATGTGTTTATGCACGTGCGCAAGCAGCGAGAGGTCAAATCATCCCAAACACCCTCTCTAGGCACATTGTTAGCAGACTCCACTTGGGTGTTATTCTCACGTGGGCTTTAAAGCTCATCACACTCTCACATCTCTCTCTCTCTCCCTCTCTCTCTGCTTCTAAATCCTCCCTATCTCCTCTGTTTTTGTAACCCCTCTCCCACCCGACCAACCATGAGCCCTCTTATTTTCCCCCCTCAAAACTTGCCCTTCAGCTCAAGAAAACATTGCATTTTATGAAACTAATGTTTTTCATGTGCTCTTTCCCTCTCTCTCTCTCTCTCTCTCTCTCTCTCTCTCTATCTCTCATGTACTCTTTCTTCCCCTCCTCTTATTTCATGTCAGTCATTTGCTAATCCCTTGAGAGTCTGTCACTGTCTCGATCGCTCAGAGCTCTTTTGTTAGGAGATGCAGGCCCGTTTTCCCACAAAATAGTCCTGCAACATTAACAACCCCCAAGATGAACATTGTTTCGCTGAAGGTACAATAGTTCATAGAGGGACAGCCGTTTCAAAACAGTATCAGACAACAGGTTTCAAGACAGTTTTTCAGGCAGTTGCAGGAAGCATGTCTGTCAAGCTGTGATATTCTTTTCACATTATTTTGTGTTGATTAAACCACTCAAGTTCCTAAACCACAACAAACGTGATGTGATGAGTTGCCTCTTAGAGCTTATAAAAAAGAAACTCATTCATTAATGATTAACGATGCCTGTAAAGTACCTCACCAAGGATATCAGCCTGCAAATTGCCCGCTGATGAATACAGGGTGTGTGCCTGCAAAATAAAGTGCAACTCTCCAAGCCACTTAATGGATGAAAGGGTAGGGGATGTGGGTGTGCCTGAGGAGACCATGGGACTTAGGCTCCCAGGTAGTGGTGCGAGGGGTGATGGGAGAGTGTAGAGTGGCTGGTCTAGGAGGTTCAGTGGCTGGGCAAACCAGGTGGGTGTATGGGTGAGGGGAGGGGGTCAGTGGAGGCAGTGTTCTCATCAATACTTGACGGACAGAGTGAAAAGCTCTGTCACTCCAGCTAGCTCGCCTGGCCCGCTCTCACAATTACAGAATGCGGTTTCAGCTGGACGGATCAAGTTGGCACGCAATTAGCGCTAGCGACGTGCTAGGTTACACCCCAGGTCGCTGTGAACAAGTGCCCAGTGGCTGTCGGGTTTTGCAGTGGGCAAACACTTGGGGTGGAGATGGAATCAAAGGCAAAAGGACAAGGTGTGTTTGGTCAAAGCAACGGGACCTGCCTACAGATGCTAGCTCTGTCAGCTATGGCTAATTAAAACTTGTTATAGAAGTGGAAGTAAGACAGAATGAGTATTTGCTGTATGACTCGATACTTCGCCTAACGCCTGTCTTCCTTGCTCTGTCATTGTTTCTTTTCCTCCAGTCCAAGTAAAGCCCTATTCAAGTCCAAGAGGGCTCATGTACATGAAAGTGCCATGGTGCAATATTAATATGCATATAAAATTGATTATGTTGTTTCTCTCACCACCCGATGAATGGATCAAAATAAAACATGCACATGTCTATATGCGTAGAATATTATGTATAATAATGCATATGAATAGGCCTACATGATGCTGTTGAACTTGATGGACAATTCGTGACATTTCCAGGATATATTTCCTATATATTTTTAACATTCCTGATGCTTTAGTTTTGTTGCAAACAAGCTGTTGCATTTAACACTATTTCATGTATGTACTTAAAAATACCTCAGATTAACAGATTGTCCGGAAGTTGTTGTGTTTGTAAGATCAACTGACAACAATGTAAGTGTAGATCGTGACAAGCAGGTGACAACGCTGACAATATATTAACATGTCTCTCGACAGTAGGCCTTTGACTGTCGAATATGCACAATAGGCAACATGTGCGAACAGGTCCAATGGCTGCCACCTGTACCCAGACACCGTGACGGCCAAACGCTCAAGCAGTCTCTGACAACGACTCAAAGTGTTGACATAGCCTGTCTGAATTGGTAAGACATTGAATTCCGCTGAAAGCCAGACTATACCCCCTTTTCCATTTAAACGACCATGTTTCGTAGGTGAGGCTCGTGTTTTTTCTAACTGAAGCGCTTGGCCATAAGCACATTTAGGACCACGGCCATGAGAAAAATGTACTTTTTTCTTTAACTAACAGGATTAATATTTTAACTCCAAAATATGACTGTTTTTTAATCTCTCAGGGGCATAAAACGCTGTAAAAATCGCCTCCTCGTGGTCCATCTGTAAGGGGTCATTCAACAAGTCTAAAGCAAGTGGAATGGAGCGATCTCTGGGTACCCTTTACGCATGATGGAACCGAGTAGACATTTCATCCCCGTAAGTGATGTGATCAACTAGTCCCGAGGGTGCCCATAAACCACTCACAGTTGTTATGGCTCCATATTTGATTATAATGGGCAACATATACTATAACTAGTTGATGAAACAATATGTGGACTATCGTACAGACTAACGACTACAGATCGGGAAGGGCACTGTATTTCTTAGCAGCAGACTAAGGCTACTCTGATTTCTTTCAAAACAAGCGAAATTGGAGTTTACTGGCAGATGAACCTGAAGTTATTTCAGGTAAAAAAAAACCTTCTGCTGTGTGTGGTGTCAAGTGTAATGAACAGATGATTCGTGTCTTAGTGCGTGATAACCTTTAACTTTTGAAGTCTATTAACTCATCTTACCTATGGTCGTGATCACAGTTATGGCGAAGTAAAAAGAACCTGCGAATTTCCACTGGACTCCTGCCTTGTGCGGCTTCAGCTGCAATACCACCCCTTCCAGCTCATCGAAGTTGACTTTGGACAAGTTGTATTTCTCCATCAGCTCCCGTTTCCTCGCGTCCAGCTTTCTCTTCTGGGTAGTCTCCTTTTTAGACTCCAAGGCATCGAAAACAGCCGCTCCGACCAGCAGGTAGGTAAACGTGCAAATGATCAGCGCGAGGGTCCTCACGTTTTGCCTCTTCATGGTCAGGGTGAGTAGGTGGGCTCCAAAAGTTTGACGGTGGATCTTGAGGACGGCGAGCTGGGCTGGTTCATGGCTCCGCTTGGTCTGGTCAGAGAGGACCGGGGGTGCACCGGTGGACGGCCAGATCCGATGGTGACTTTATTGCCGAAGCGCGCGTTTTCTCGGAGCTGTTCGTTCAGCACCACCCCCTATTTTCGCATGCCGCTCTCTCTATCTCTCTCCCTCCCTCTAACTCACTTACACTCTCAAACACCCTATTCCTCTCTTCCTATCGTTTCCTTTCCCCACCCCTCCTCTTAACCCATGCGCGCGCAGGCTTGTGAAAGATAGACTAACGCAACACACATGCCTTTTTAAATCAGCTTTTAATTTTCGAAGTCATGTAGCATTTTAATCAACATCATACAATGTTTTCAGACTTTGAATAAGCTTTTTCACATTGACTGAAACATGAGAGATGTCTATGTCCCTAAGGGAACGTCACCGGTAAGTGCATAGAAAGCGCTAAAAGGTTCTTCTTGTCAGTTCCTTATAAACGTTTTTTTTATTTTTTATTTCAGGGAGCCTTTTAGTTTTGTCATACTCTGAAAGGAACTTCGCCCTGTACCTGATGATTCAATATCTGATGGAACAGCCTATTTAATAAACATAAATAAGTAATAGCATGGGTTCACTGAAAGCTTGGTTTGTTTCACTAGCTTGTTTTGTTTTCTGTTTTCCTGATATGTAATTACAACACGTTACAGGTGGAAGATTTAGGACCCCCTATATGTTTTTTGTTTTGTTTTGATGTTTTTTTTTGTTTTAATGTTTTTTTTTTGTTTTAATGTTTTTTTTTTGTTTGTTTAAGATGTTTAAATGATGACTTCTGGTGAGTTTTGTGGAAAGAGAAGAGAAGGGTGGAGAAGAAGCAACTTCATGCAGAGGCTTTAGCTTCATGGCCCCCTGAGTTCTTGTTTCATTCAGTAATCCATCCCAGACCTGTTGGCGTTTTGGTCATATCTGAATATTGTGATTTTAATGGATTTTCATACACTTTTATGATTTAATTTACTGTAATGCATGACAGCAGAGTACAACATTTGCGAAACATAAACAAATACATTGTGCTTTGAAGAAAGAACATCATTAACACATGATAATATCAAACGTTATATCAGCAAAAAGCTAATTTTTGTTGCAAGGTTACCAAAGTAGACTTTCACTCATTCCAATGACAAAGCTCCCCAGAGGCTCAGGATGAGGACAGAGGATGATTTAATGACACACAGAATGGATGATTTCTATCAGCTGTTATTGTTATTTCCTGTTGTTCCGAATTGTGAGTAACTGCCTGTTCCTTGTTGACTCTTTGTTGACAAAAGCAGGTCCCTCATTCTCATACTTACACTTCTACCTATACACGTGATATTTTTCATCAGTAAGTCGGTATTGAAATCCTGTTCAAAATGTAGATTTTCTCCAATAACATTATGTACTGTAACACAATACAACACATTAAGCATGTAATTTAAATTTACTGGGAAAAAAGGGTTGATGGTGTCAGCTATTTTTAAGTGTAAAGACACAAAGAGGTCCCTTGGAGGAGTAATGGTCTATTTTTAGAAATAAAGATCAACTGATTCCTTTAGGAGGTCAATGCCAGGCATAAATTAGAGTGCTCATGGAATGAGGCATTTGATCAATAAATCAATTGATCAATTGCTTAATCTTCATGTTGCCTGACAGGTGAATTTGCAAAGCTGAGCTAAAAATAGACTAAAGCAATGACCATAAGCTGCATTGACCTGAGATGCAGTCTATAACAGCTTGAAGATTTAAATACATTTAAATAAATTTGACAAGTGAATATATTAGGTCTCTGCTTTTTTTAAGCCCAGTGTGCAATTGTGTGTTAATTATCCATGAAACTTCAGTACATTTGCATAAAAAAATCTAAGAAATGACAAATACAATTTTTGATACTGTAAATTCAGTAACGTGCCCTTGGGCTCTGATTCAGGCTATCACCGGTAGAGCAGGTGCAGTTTAAGATTGTAATCCAATAGACTTTTTTCATTTCAGCTAATTGTTCTTCATGGTACTCCAGCCGTCAGTTCAGTGTAGATTCTGTAAATGACAAACAGACACAGAAAATTTGGACAGGGCCATAAACTATTTCAACAAATAAACATGGTTCTATGAGCAGGGAAAATATGTCATTTCATTGGCTGTTACTGTAAGATCAAGGATCAACAACCATTTGCCAAACCAAAACCAATTCACATAATGCATTTTTAAAATGCATCTTGATTACAAAATGTCAGCCATACAGAGTGTGTTGGTAGCACATTCAAGATATGAATGAGCACTGGTGTATAGCCACTGTTTTCATGCTATATGGTCAAATCATAGTTATATCATAGTATCTATCATGTAAAACATAACAATGTGCACTGTGTAATATTAAACATTTAAGCTAGAACAGGAAGGAAGATAAGCTGAACATGAAGGAAGCTAAGCTGAAAGACAGCCACTTTAGCTAGTTCCTGTATGTAGCAGAAACGTGACCTTTGCCCTGCAACCTCCTGGCTGCGACCACGGTCTCTAAATCTCAAACTAGAGGATCCTCGAGGATTCTGCCTCAGTAGGAAACCCTGCCAAGTCAGATCCTTCAAAGACGAGGCAAGGCTTCTTCTTAGCATTCGGAAAACACACAATGGCACAGACTAGCAAGTGTGCAGGAAGCTGCAGGTGTGTGTTATTGAAAATCATGCCTCCTGTCTGCATTACTATTAAGCAAAACCGTGCTCAAAATGCTCAAGGGAAGAGGTTTAAATAGCCTTCCTAAATGGCTTCTTCACACAAATACTGTGTGAGAGTTCAAAGTTGTCAAAATGACCTAAGCCCATACTTCATTCAGGGTACTTTACACAGTGACAATAAGACGATGTTTACATTTAAATACATTGTGAACTGCCTTGTTTTGTACAGTTTTTAAATCCTTCATAAATGTGCGCACAGGATTGTGGGTGTTCCAAGCACGCTGAAGATACAGTATGCATCCTGGAAAATTCGATAAAACGAAGGACTTCGTCCTTGTTAGAATTTGACGGATGCTTGACATTGGAACAGTTCTTCAGCGGGACTCGATGACGTAACATCCTTCAAATAGAAGCCATGAAGGACCCCCCCCTACCCCCCCCCCCCCGCCCTTGAGTTTGAGAAACGGTGTGTTATCATAGCACTCTTGGACTGAGACATGGGGTCCTAGAAGAGAGGAGGGGGCGACGTCATTACAGCGATTTGGGAGCGCGGATGTGAAGGGGAGTCAGTCAGCTGAAAGACGTGCAGTCCCCTTCCCACTGCCACATGGACAGAGAAGCCCCGCTCAGGAGTGCTGTGGCACGATGGCTGTGGAGGCGGCCTGATCAAAAACAACAACACGACCACACGGCCATTTTAGGACTGGATGGAAACAATACACCAACACAGTTATGACACCTGGGGGAGACGTGTGTCTAATGATGATATTGGATAAAAAAAGAGCTGAAATGTTTTTTTGGATTGTAATTGAATGGATTCAATTACCCCCCAACTCCACCCCATGCGACCCACACACACACACAAACACACACAGGGTTGAGGAGGTGGTAGAATGAGGGGGGAACAGCACTTAGCTGCTCCAAACCTTTTCCCATCAGCACTTAGTGTCAAGTCGCTCAGGACATAGCATGATTGCCACAATATTCTCTCTCTCTCTCTCTCTCTCTCTCTCTCTCTCTCTCTCTACTCCTTTCATTCAGTCTGGTGCCACAGATATTTGCGATATTATTTCAGAGAGTTAAAGAAGCACAGATGAAGAAAATGCCAGGTCAAAGCCCAACTTCAACTCTCTTTTTTGTACTTTTTGCCTGATAAGATCTTACTTCTGCCATGTTCTCTTCTGTCTTGTGTAGAGATTAATGCATCTGAGCACTCCAGGCACAAAGAGAGAATTCTCCTTACGGAAAAAAAAGATGATTAAAAAGTCTCAGAATTAAAGGGAAGATCTCTGCCATCTCTGTGATAACAGTGATCAAATGAGCCAAAGTAAAGTCTAATCAAATGATGGAGTAACTTTGTAGATCTGTGAAAAGTTTTATTTCATATTTCACCATGTCGCAAGTGTGAAATGAAGTCATGTGTAGAGACATGGAGACTGAGGGAAACAACGGATGTCACAGTGTGTTTGCTGAGTGTTTGTGTGTGTGTGTGTGTGTGTGGTGAAAACACTCCAGCCATGATTCACTGCTTTCTCACATGAGTGGCTCTTCAATTGTGATGGGACAGGACCAAGCATCATACACACATACACACACACACACATGATGCACGCACACAAACACACACACGGACGCACACACACACACACACATACACGTTCACAACACACACACACCCCCGCATGCATGCACACACATGGACGCACACACACACACACCCACACCCGCGCACACACACACACTTACACACATGCCACACACATACAGTACACACACACACACACACATGCTTCAGCTACAGAAGCCTTTAAGCCTGAGTCATGGTAGGCCATGTCTGGGACACATATTGTTCCACCCATCATTTGGGGCAATACCTGCTAATACATACATAAATATGTGTTATTGGGGCAATACCTGCTAATACATACATAAACATGTGTTATTGGGGCAATACCTGCTAAAACATACATAAACATGTGTCATTGGGGCAATACCTGCTAAAACATATGAACATGTGTTATTGGGGCAATCCGTGCTAAAACATACATGTATAAACATGTGTTATTGGCTTACTGGCCTATGTTCTTCACCTTTGTTGTGGATATAATATTGATTTCAGTTATTTTCCAGCACTATTTTTTACAGAACCAGGAAAGGTTAAAAAAGACTCATTGCAGGGAGAAAGAGAGCAGGAGAGGAAGAGAGAGACCACAGGAAAAAGAGAGAGAGAGAGAAAGAGAGAGAGAGATAGAGAGAGTGAGAGAGAGAGAGAGAGAGAAAGAGAGAGAGAGATAGAGAGAGTGAGAGAGAGAGAGAGAAAGAGAGAGAGAGATAGAGAGAGAGAGAGAGAGAGAGAGAGAGAGAGAGAGAGAGATAGAGAGAGTGAGAAATGGAGAAAGAGGGCATTGTGGGTGGGTGTCTCTGTGGGGAATGTGTTTTTCAGGGTAATCAGTGATTAAACGGCCTTGTGTTGAATTAACACCGCTTCCACATTTCATTAATATCATCAAATGGTGACTTCTAAAGGGGCTGGCGGACACTCACATGTTCACGTCCTGGACACAGTTATGACAGGAGATGTCGCCCTGAGCATTCAAGATGCAATTACGATCAGATGTCAGATTGTGTATGTGTTAGTCTGTATGTCTGTGTCTATGTGTGTGTGTCTAGTGTGTGTGTGTGTGTGTACGTATGTGTGTGTATGTATATGGATGGGATATAGTAGTGATTAGATGAACAGACAATGCAATCTAATCTCCCCAAGCTGTTATGTTAAGCCTGATGTTTTCAAAATACTAATGTGCAATCAGTGCCGTGGCTGCTAGCTCCACTGCTGCCAAATAATTATTTATGATCATTTCAGAACCAAATATAGACTAGCATCATTTATTAACGACGACGCTTAGAAAAAACAGCAGATATGGTCTTGTAAGGACAAACCCTCACATACACTCTACTTTAGTTAGGGGAGCCAGGCTGCATGTGGATGTCCTGCTGATGCAGAGGCTCAGGGTGATAGTTTAACGAATGGAAAGAGTCTGATTACATAACAACTCTTGCTTGAAAACCAAATCAGCATAGAGGTCGGAGGAGAGATCAAGACAGACCAAGAGAGAGAGAGAGAGAGAGGGAGAGAGAGGGAGAGAGAGAGAGAGAGAGAGAGAGAGATGAGAATGAGAAAGAGAAAGAGAAAGGGCAAGGTCAGTGGTGAGAAAAAGAGAAGAAAAAAGAGAAAAATGAAGAAGGGAATGAGGTAAAAAAAGAGAGGAGAGTGTGAGAGTGGCACACTGGTGGCTGTGCCAGTCCTGATGCCCATTATCATCATGGTTTACACAGCCCCTCTGCCACCCCTGCCCTTAATCCTCCCACCAGCTGAGAGGGTGTCGGGTGTCAGGGGAAGGGGGGGAGCTGTGAGGGGCTGCCTGCTCCACTGCCTGTGCTCGGCTGCATGATGCTTTCGTCTGCCTCAGGACCCCTACAGGGCTCAATTAGGCCTGCTAATTCACCAGCAGTATACTGCCTTGAAACACACACACACACACACACACACACACACACACACACACACACGCGTGCACACATATACACACACATGCACGCATGAACACTCTTGGGTGCAGAAACACATACAGTACAAACACATAGGCACGTGCACAGTCTATTTCTCACACACATCACTCTCTATGTGTCTCTCTCTCTCAAAGACACACACAACCACACACAAACAAAAACAGACACAAACACAGACACACACACACACACACACACACACACACACACTAACGCACACACACACACACGCACACAAACAAAAACAAACACAGACACAGACACAGACACACACACACACACACACACACACAAACAGACACAAAGACAGACACAAATGGCCACACAAATAGTTACCAGCATCTTGCACCTCTGGGGTAAGAACACCCACTGTCATCTCCATCATCTCAACAGCATTCTTTCAAACGAACACACACACACACCCAAATAAACAAGCAAAAGCATGTATAACACATGCAGGATAATCCAACAGATCAAATCAACAGGAGATCGAACCTAATCACCACAATGGCTTTTATTGCATTAGCTAGCCTCTTCGATCAGCATAATGCATCTTCTGTATTGAAAGTGTTCACTGCATCCAGTCAGTTAGCAGAGTGTCTGCTATTTATAGATGTCTATTTATATGCACCAAGGGTCGCGGTGGCTTATTTTCCAGACGGAGGCAATATGGACTGTTATCAACAGGGTTCAGCTCTAATTGGATCATATGAGTGAACAAAACAGCTTTGTCACAATGCATGGGTTGGGCAAAGACAAAACAGATGCTCATAGAACACAATCAACTGTCAATGGAGAGTGAATATTTCTGAGTGCTGTAAAGTACCAATCACAAAGACAAGGCCAAGCAGTGTGTCAAAAAACATCAAACAGATTTTCTACAAAACCTAAATGAAAGGATTCCAGATAGAAGACGTAGGGCTGCTTCATACAACTGATGGTATTGTGCTGAAGCTCTTTGGGTAACACTTTACTTGATAGTATCGACATAAGAGTGACATGACACTGTCATGAACACATGACACTGTCATGACATATGAACCCCAACCGTAACCCTAACCCTAATCCTAACCTCTAACCCAAAAGCTAACCCTAACCCTAACACTAACCCTAACACTAACCCTAACTCTAACCCTAATCCTAACCCTAACTTGTTATGACAAAAACTGAATGTCACTTAAAACAGAAGCGTTATGTCATAAACGTTTATAACTTGTTTATGACGCGTTCATGACAGTGTCATGTCACTCTTATGTTGATACTGTCAAGTAAAGTGTAACCGCTCTTTGCTTATAAGTGGGAATATAGACTAGCGGATGTGTAGTTCCATATTACTTATTTTGCAGGTGTTAAGATACACAAAGCAATTTACTTCAACATAGGTAAAATTACGTTATAATTTTAGAGGGACAGGACTGTGCATGTGTGCAGAATTTAGGTTGATGATGTGGATGTTGACATTTATTTCATTAGTTAGTTATGGTGTTCCTTTTTCAGGCTTCACCATGTAGCCATTGGCACAGAGTAATTTCTCGAACTTCCTTTGTGGGTTTCCTGATATGTTGCACTTGTTTTCTTGTGTTAGTGTTGACCGTAAGCCAAGATAAGTGAGGGGTAATGGGCCAAGGAGTGTGTTTTTGGACCAAAACCGCACTTCAAGTAAAAGGTTAATGAGTAATAAATGACATAGCTTTATGGACTGGTGGTCGTTCAACAGCTTAGAAATATCTTTTGGCCTCAGACGCAGTATTTCCTAATTCTGGTCCCTGCTCCTTATCTTCCAATCTACTTGCTGGTTCCAGAGGCTGAGCAGAATATTTACACCCCTCTTCACATTGTAATGAGTCTCTCTTGTCTGTCATTAAAACTGAGGAAAACGTGACAATTAGATTTCAATCTCTTGAGATGAAAATCAAAACAAACATTTGCACGTTTAGAGTATATATACTAATATAGGGTGCGCACATCCAAAACTAGGTGCTGGATAAGAAAAAGTGATATCGTAAAAAATAGGAAGGAATATCCACACACAATCTCCCCTTCTTTTTGTGTATTAAAGTTACACCATAACATCTGATGAAGAGCTTAAGGCTTGAAACGTTACTTATGGTGTAACTTTAATAAACAAAAAGAAGGGGAGCTTGTGTGCAAATCTCTTGAGATGATCAATCAATCACAAACCTCTCAGGGTCAAATTTGTTTCGTGCCTATAGGTCATCTTAAATGTTACTAGTCTTAAACAGTTATTTTTCTTTCTAAGAGATGGCTAAAAAGATCATCACAACCTATTACCTTCACATTGATTACATTGATTACCTTCACAAAATCACATGGTAACAATGGAAGCAACACGCATGAAGATCCGACCAAAGGAGGAAGTAAGACAGCAGAGGCAGCGAGTGGAGGAAGAAAGAGATAACACAATGTTAAAAAAACAGTATGTTTTGTCGTACCCATAAGGACTTTTTAATTCAAATGAGAGTAGGAGAGCGAGAGGACGAGAGAGAAAGAAGA
The DNA here is from genome assembly GCF_018492685.1 of Alosa sapidissima. Classification (NCBI taxonomy): domain Eukaryota; kingdom Metazoa; phylum Chordata; class Actinopteri; order Clupeiformes; family Clupeidae; genus Alosa; species Alosa sapidissima. The sequence goes on along the minus strand of NC_055962.1, from coordinate 30,639,511 downwards.
GGTCAACCACTCAGCATTCAGACCTCATGCTCTCCTCTCATGCCATTGAAATCCAATGAGCCTGGACGGCATTATGCCGCGCGCGCGAGAGAGAGAGAGATTTCCTGAAAAGGTGAACTGTTGATCCAGTGGCCCCTGGGGGCCTCGGCCAGTGGGGTGAGAAGTCTGTTGAGGCGATTCGTCTATCATATGGAAAAGTCTTAAGGGGGCCTCTGATGACAAGACTTGTCTACATGATGAAAAATATTCCTCCGAGCCGACCCTTATCGAAAGCATGTATAAATAGTGCATATTTCTGAGCCTGACAGGTTTGCTTTGAGACAAGGGAGAATCGGCAGCTGCTCAAACACGCTTTCGGATAAAAGGCCATTTTTAAAAACATGTTGATCCATTGTGAGAATGGTGTGGGATTATCAATCCATTTTTACTACAATGTGTCCTACCATTGGATGATAGGGCCCAGAGTGCCTCTGCCAAAACTGCCAACCCGATCTAATGTCAGTAGGCTAGTGTAGACTTAGATTGGAGTATCCTATTTCAAACATAACCTTCTATTATTTGCTTGTGTATATTGCATTATAACACATATCAGGGTGGGGTGGATATTGTGGTAGTGGAAAACATAAATTGAGTATATCTATCCAAACAAAGCTAATGCTGGACAGCTGTATTGCTGACCTTTTAAAATGTTCATTGTTTGATAGGCCTACTATTTCCAACATTTGTAAAGCAGTGGGAACTGTGACTGGTAGCTGGTCGTTTTGCCAGTTGTCCTTAAATCTGCTATAATTTCCACATAGTTGTGTAAAAGTGTTATTTAACACAATGTCAAGAAGTTGTTTATTTGATGGTCATTGTGCAGATGGATACCCTGACTTTGCTGTGCACTGTGACATGCAACACATGCTCAGTCTGAGGTCTGAGACTAACATGAGAGTGAGTGACTCACCCCACCCTGAAGATACAGAGAGAGGGGGGAGAAAGAGAGAGAGAGAGATGGAGAGAGATGGAGAGAGAAAGAGATAGGGAAGGGAGAGAGAGATAGAGAGAGAGATGGGGAAGGGAGAGAGAGAGAGATAGAGAGAGAGAGATGGTGAGAGAGAGATGGCAAGGGGGGGGTGGGTCATTATCACCACCATCAGTTATTCTAATATTTATTTTCAGGTTTTCACTATCATCAGTTATTCTAATATTTGTTATTACGATTTCAAGTTCTCAAGTGTTCCCATTTTCAAGTTCTAGTTTTCAAGACATAAGACTGAAGAGAACCAACATGTCATACAGTAAGTGAACTCATCTGCATTTCTTTAGCAAAACATACAGTCAGTCAAACAGACAGACAGACAGACACACGCACACACACACACACACACAGAGAGAGAGAGAGAGAAAGAGAGAGAGAGAAACTGAAGCACTGATGTATTCACACAACCTTCAGCAGATGTCTGTGTTTGACAGTTGCTTCTGGCCAAAATCCTTCACTCTAAAAACAAGGTTACTTACAGTAACGGCTGTAAAGCCATGCTCTGCCAACTCCTTCCTTCTCCAGCACCAGAGTCCCACGCCTTACAGTAAGGAACGTGTGGACGCTGACATGCACCCCAGCACCTGCCTACTCCAGACACCTGTAGCTGAGGTGAAAGCAGTATCAAGATATAGCTTCACTGCCAACAGCAGATATAGCCTAAATATGCACTGAATGCCTATAAGCACACAAATGCAATACTGATACACAGTATTTACTGAATCATAATAATGCATTTGAATTAACGTTAAAGTAAGGTGACAAAACATCCATTTCTGATAATATGTGTGGATGAATCACATAATGAGTCACAAAATACATTTCTATAATAATGTATTGTTTACTGACTGAATGGGTGACACGTACCACTTCAGTAGATATAACAGCAACAAACGGATGAGAGCTTCACTAGTAGTGATGGGCGATAACCCACGCCGTGACTGTTCCACTCGCCTCGTTCAGGGGGCGTCCACTGGGAACGCCATGGTGCTGCTGGCCACCCCCCTCATCAGCACCACTAAAAATAAACACATCTCTTTTTAAAGGAGAAAATACGGAGGGATGATAATGGCCAGGACAACGTCATAAAGAAAATCAATGGACAGAAGGAGAAATGCAGAGGAGAAAAAAGACAAGAGAGCATGAAGCGTTAAAGCATTGAGCATGAAAAAAGACGTGGAGGATGTATGGGTAGAATTGTTAGTGTGTGATTATTTATTTATATATTTATTGAGAAACAGAGTGGATGTCATGACACTTCACAGCGAAATTAAATAACGAGTCATGACTCTTAGTAGTACTCTAGCTTGTGGTTGCCAGAGTGAATACTTTGAATTGTTGATTATTTTGTATAAATTTAGCATGCAGAAACATGGTCAAACTTGTGATCTGTGTAATGTACAATGGACACACACACATACAGAGAGAGAGAGAGAGAGAGAGAGAGAGAGAGAGAGAGGCACATGCAGTTTAAATGAGGCATGGGATGTGTTTTCTATTGTCCTATTTGTCTCCTGACCCTTGAAAGATGCTGTCATCAGATCGAAGTGATTTCTGGTGATCACACAAGGGCTGGAAGTTCAGTGGAGGCAGTCAGTGAGCAGGAAGAATGTGTGTGCTTGGACAGTGAGCGGGGGAGTGTGTGTGCTTGGACAGTGAGTGGGGGAGTGTGTGTGTGTGCTTGGAGGAAGGGACACAGGCCAGTGCATTACTTACAGCTGGCAAACACACACACACACACACACACACACACACACACACACACACACACACACACACACACAGACACACTCACAGACACGCACACATACATGCACAGACAGACACACACAAACATACACGTGCACACACACACAGACACACACACGTGCACTCGCATGCAGGCATACACACACACACACACACACACACACACACACACACACACGCACACACACACACACAGAAACACACATGGACAGAGACAGGGAGGGAGAGAGTGAGAGATACTACAAGAAAATGTTCAGATGGATAGTGTGGGGTCAAAACGACTCACACAAGGCAACGACTGACACAAGGCAGATAAGATGAATGCGAGAGAGAGAGATTATATCTTGACCTGCCATAAAACAAGACAAACGTTGTAACTTTCATGTATGTGTATATTGATGAGTTTATCCTCTTTGTGTAGATGTAAATATTTGATAATTCAGCTATTTAACTTAAATTGATTTTTGTAGATGTATCTGTAAGTGTAGGCATATAATATGTTTTTTCCTTCTTTCTTTCTTTCTTTCTTTCTTTCTTTCTTCCTTTCTTTTTCTACAGCATAACACTATTGCTGAAGCTATTACTGTCCTTTTAGTAACATTTACCATTTATCCTTTTATTATTATCATTATTATTATTATTATTATTATTATTATTATTATTATTATTCCTTTCATTATTGCATTTTATCTTTACAATATTAATGTAAAGTTGATTATTACTTGTAGCTTTGGCAACAATTACTTTTTTTCATTCATGCCAATAAATCACCATTTGATTTGATTTGATCTGAGAGAAAGAGAGAGAGAAATGTCTGTGTCTTCCATGTTCCCTCCATACTTTGTATGACTGCTTTGGCAACACAAATGTCTTATTTGTCATGCCAATAAAGCAATTTGAATTTGAATTTGAGAAAGAGAGAGAGAGAGAGAGAGAGAGAGAGAGAGAGATACCTCCATCAACCCACAAAAGGCTAAATTAATCTTTAAGAGCATGTCCTCCGTTAAGAACAGGGTGAGTAGGCAGGCAGGCAGTCCACAGCTGCACACTCACCCCATCGTTAGCGGAGCCCATGTGACGTGTGTGAGACACACACACACACACACACACACACACACACGTGCCAGACGTCCGCTCCGCACCCATCTTTAACACGCAGCTGCTATTTCTGCTCATGAATCTATGAATCTATATTTACATTCAGTACTTCATATTTATATTACAGTGGTCACCTGATGCATCGGCAGCGTCATAGGACAAGCAGTCGCTCGTTTCATGACATACTGAATAACTATAACTCATAAACTGAGGAATTCAGCCCCAGTATAAATATTGACTCTTCAAGTGCATGAGCTTTGCTTGGGAGAGTGGGAACACATAGCTGTCTGCTGATGAATTCTTCATCCACTTAGTGTTTCTTTGAAGATGTGTCATAGTACTGTAGGTGCTCCATTGGAGGAGTATGAAGGTGTGTGTGGGGTGGGGTGGGGGGTTACTGTTTCAGTTCCCATGCCGACATTAAACTTGGGGCGTCAAGAACCTACCTCCAATTACAGCACAATCTGATCTCATGACATCATCAGATGAATTACAAATAATGCAGTAGTAGACATGTGAACTATGCTGACATTCAGTGGGGGAGCCATGTAAGTGCTAAAACAGATTCATCTGAGTCTGTGTACACTCTTAAAGGTAAACTATGCAGTATTGGCAATTTCTTCGCTGTTTTCTCAGTTTTTGCTTCTTTTCCACTGGCTCTGTCATGACGAATGTCTGAGAAACTCCATCGCTACCTTGTTCTAGCCGGTGTCTGGCGTCTATGTGTATTTAAATGCAGTAAAGCAATTAGTTACACTTGTTATACTTCCTGACACTGAGGCCGCCGGCCCGCTGGCCCAAAGTTGCAAGGGTGTTTTTTCTGCTCACAGGCGCTAGGAGGAAGCAAGACGGCCACCATTCAATCCGAAAAAAGTCATATAACCATTCCAACGACTCCGAAGCTGTTAAGTTAAGGTAAATCAACCTAAAAAAACCCTGCATATTAAGCTAAAAAACCTGCATAGTTCGCCTTTAAAACAAATGTGTTGAAAACACAACTTGCGTTGTTTTTTTAACACATATCTGTGTCCAGATAGGGACAACACATTAGTTTTAAGAGTGTACTGGTTAGATACAGTCAACAATATATTGTGCAGCTGGTTAAAAGAGACAGATATTGTGTTTCAGTGACATTGGGAGTCTGATGCCATATATACTGTATATGTGTATCACAAATGTGCAGGCATAATACACTCTTAAAACGAATGTGTTGAAAACCACACAACTTGCGTTCAGATAGGGACAACACAGTTTGTGTTGTTCCATTTTTACAATATGTGTTGAAAATAACACAACTTGCATTGAAAACAACAGAACTTGGTTGTTTTTTAACACATCTCTGTGTCCAGATAGGGATATTCGTTTTAAGAGTGTATGCACAGACTTCTCTCTCTCTCTCTCTCTCTCTCTCTCTCTCTCAAAGCAACTGAAAATGTACCCATGTTTGAGAGTATTTGGTGGAGTATTGTGTTCAGTTGTAAATTATGAACTTAGCTTTGCACACTTCTTTTGTGATTTTTTTATTTAGTGTGATTTATTCACATTAATAATGTAATGTGTTGAAATTTTGTAATAAACGTCTTTTGAAACACACACACACACACACACACACACACACACACACACACACACACAGTAAATCAATCTCTGAGAGTTTGACACTTTCAAGTGTGATTATGCTTAGCAACAATATTTTGTGTACTTTTAAATGGTGTGCACGTCGTTGCACTTGTGTGACTTGTGAGAGCAGGCTCTTTGTGTTTGTGAGCTGAGTGAAGTGGAGCGCGTGGGTGGGCTGTGTTGTTTATGTGTCCTGTAGTACACGAGGAGTGTGTGTAGTCTGAGGTGCTGTGCTGTGGTGCGTAGGAACTCTAGGTCTCACACAGAGGGGATGACCTGTGAAGTCGTACACTATGTAGTCTAAAGCCCCCCCACACATGGACGCAGACATAAGTGCCACGCACTGCACTTTCCACATTCAATTACATTGGTAACACTTTACTTGACGGGTGAGTTCATAACACATTCATAGCAGCTGTCATAAACTGCACATAAAGCATTCATGACTTTCATGAGACATAACTCAACATTCATACCAAACCTTTCATTAATGTGGAAGACGGAACAACGACAACTTGTCAAAATAAAAGTCCAACAATTGCAAAGCAGCATTGCCATTTTTGTTTCAAACCTCTTACCTGATCACATCCCATCTGAGTCAATGGGCTACTCCGGTGCCAAAAAGACAGAACATGGTCAAGCAAACAATTTTTGTTTCATAAAAATGTATTTGTTTTATGATGTAACCTTTGCAGATGATTTCTCATCTTTTGCTACTGGGAATGTCCAACCTTTCCAGGTTACACAAATACGAGTCAGCTGAATCTAGGCTAGTTTACCTCCCAGTGTTAAACTCAGTGATTACGAATACTTCACAACTTGTATAGTAAAGTGACATTCCATGAAGACTTCATACGATATTCATGAAATATTTACAAAGGCTGGAGAGAAAAATGGCAATGCTGCTTTGTGATTGTTGGACTTTTATTTTGACAAGTTGTTGTCATTCTTTCTTCCACATTCATGAAAGGTTTGGTATGAATGTTGAGTCATGACTCATTAAAAACAGTCATGAATGCTTTATGTGCAGTTTATGACAGCTGCTATGAATGTGTTATGAACTCACCCGTCAAGTAAAGTGTTACCATTACATTAGAATTCATTGTTTTCAATACAACCCCTTTCGCCGCGGCTGCAAACATTATATGATTCAGCTCTATTTTTGTCGCTTCTCAATGAAGTCTATTGTTAATCGAAAGCTAGTCAGTTGAAAGTTTCCAGGCTGATGTGCGTGGCAAGTGACAGAAAGTTTAGGAGTGCTCATGTCCGTGGGGCACTTAACTGTTTAGTCCAGTTGATGAGGTTTGAATGTCAAGTATGCATTTGTGTTGCCACAGTGTTACTTTTGTAAGCCATCAGACTGACAAATGTCACTCTGCGTGCTGAATGTTGAGGGACAAAGTAATTGCGTTCTTCTGTTCTGAATATTGTGAACTAAATGTTGAATCAGCGGAATGTTGATTGTGTTGAACCCTCTGAGCATTGTGACATGTGAGACTGATCTGAGGTCAGGCTGTAATGGTCAGTTGGTTCTTGAACAGCTGCAGGCTGACTGCTGGGAGCTCAGCAGTATGTTCGGAACAGACTGCTCAGTCTGCAAGCAATGTGAGTCACCATGGGTCACTTACAGACACACACACACACACACACACACACACACACACACACACACACACACACACACACACACACACACACACACAAATATACACACACACACAAATACACACACACACTCACACACACACACACACACTTTCAGAGATACAGATATGCACAAATGATCACAACGAGAGGACACACTTCTGCAAGGTGGCACATACATGTCTACAGAGCAAAGCCTTACTTTAAACTAGGGCTGTCAATCGATTAAAAAAAAATTATCTAATTAATTACATACTCTGTGATTAATTAATCTAAATTAATCGCATATATATTTTTTGCTGTGAAAGTATTTTAAATATTTAAATTCAAATGAATCATTGAATAATCAGCATTAGTGACATTAAACTTCAAAAACTCTTTTATTATCATTTTCACTGTTCAAATAATTGCCATAATAATCTATGATATGACCTAATATGCTGAGGAAATAAATTCAAAAGTGCTTCGGGAAGAAGTTTTTTTTTCACATACAAGGCATTTCAGGCCACAGATATAACCTAGGGGACACAATGAAAATAAATTAACACTCCCCTCAATGTCAAAACTTATTTCTTTGCATTGATGGGCGACTATAGAGTTGATGAACTCCGGTGATATGCAAATTCCTTGCTGCAGACATTGCAGAGGACTTTATTTTCAACACTTTATTTTTTATGAACACCATCAGGCCGTTTTTAAAAAGTAAATGTTCCAGGCAGCACGTTTTCTTCTCTCTCCTTCATTTTACAGTCTAATTTTTACTGACTAGAACGACTCGGGGTCAAAGGTCATACGGAATCGATTAATCTGCACTAATTTTTTTAATCAGTTATTTTTTCTCAAATTAATTAATCGAAATGAATCAGTTATTTTGACAGCCCTACTTTAAACACATGCAATATCATGAACACTATGGGCCGAATAACACACATACAAACACACATTCTCACTCTCTCTCTCTTACACACACACACACACACACACACACACTGTCTCCCTCTAGCTTGCTTTCTGCCTCACTCCTTCCAGCTCTTTTCCACTCTTATACCCTTGCCTCTCACCCCCCCCTATCCCCCCCACCCTCTCCAGATATCTCCATCTCAGCTTTTCCCTCCATCCTGCACACTACTGCTCTCTCTCTCTCTCTTTCCCACTCCATCTCCCTCTCCCACTCCATCTCTCTCTCCTTTTCCCTCCATCCTGCACACTACTGCTCTCTCTCTCTCTCTTTCCCACTCCATCTCCCTCTCCCACTCCATCTCTCTCTCCCTCTCCCTCTCCCACTCCATCTCTCTCTCCTTTTCCCTCCATCCTGCACACTACTGCTCTCTCTCTCTCTCTTTCCCACTCCATCTCTCTCTCCCTCTCCCACTCCATCTCTCTCCCTCTCCCTGGTGGAGGACTGGTAAGGGCCTGAGAGCAGTGGGCACCATGCTGGGTCCGTAATGTTGTCCACTGAGTCCACTTCAGCCTCTCAGCCTCAGCGCAGACCCATATGACTGCCATTATGACACAACCCAAATCATTAGCTACTGTATGATTGGCTTGGAGACACCCACAATTGAGCTGACTGACTGCAGTCTAAGTAGTTTTACTTCCTGATGTAGAAACATTTTGTTAATTTTTGTAATATGCTTCATGTTGTGTGTGAAGAACTCTCCGAATGTTAAATAGATTTTGTCCACAATGCTAGCAAAACAGTGGGGAAACCACCTGTTACAAAAGTTCTGGATATACTGTACTTATACTTTATACTTCTTATACTTTATACTTCTTATATATACTTCTTATATATACTTTATACTAATAAAGTATACAGTATAGTATAGGCCTATACTTCTTTGTTTGGCTGACACTTTTATCCAAAGCAACTTACATACTGTATGTCAATTATGACAAGGGCCAGAGCAAAAAGACGCTTTTCTATCAACTTAGAAAACAAGACTATATACACTATTCAATGATTTCTTATGAAATTAAAATTTTTGGAAAGAACACTGAAAAATAATGGTACAATTGGTTTTACTCTTGGTTCACTTGGTGATAGCTCTAGGTCACACTAAGACATTGCTATTAGCATTGACTAATGCTAATAGCATTGCTATTAGCATTGACTCCACTAACAGTTAATGGACTGCAGTGGACTTGCATATTAATTCTCCAAAGTCTCACTTTCACTTTGTCTTCCAAAGTGACCACTTTACCACTAAATAGACAGAATCACAACATAAGGGAATAGATTTTCCTGTATTGTTGCAGGCAACATGGTAGGTCTCAACCCCCTTCCCCCTTTGCAGGTTGCAGAAAAAACATTGCTTCGCCACACATTGTCTCTTTTGGTGTTAGTTCACCATCACTCTTCTCATTCTCATACAAAAATATAAACGCTAATTTTCGCTCCCATCTTGGAGTTCCGTAAAAAAAAAAAATCCATATTAGTAATAATTAATCACTTCACTGTCCTGGTGGACACTTCTGCAGTCAGCATGCCAGTTGCACACTCCTCTAAACTTTGACATCAGTGGCACTGTGTTGTAAGATAGATTTGCTCATTTTAGTATGGCCCTTCACTGTGAACAGTCCAACGCACATCTATGTCATAAGCTTGCTTTTAAATCAACATCTGTCAACATCTGTCAACATCTGTCTTGAATTTCCCCTGGGGATCAATAAAGTATCTATCTACAGTATCTATCTATCTATCTATCTATCTATCTATCTATCTATCTATCTATCTATCTATATGTCTCCTGTCTGGAGTAGATTTTCAGACAAAGTAGTCACTAATGGTTTTTAACACATTTGAGGGCAAAATGTGAAAGAAATAATTTTGTGTCGTGTTTATATTTTCATTCATGATATTTTCATTTTGTTCATGATTAGGCCATATATTAAATACGTAAATACAGATAGTTCTCTTGGTTATGTGTTAAACATGACAAGTACAGTAAAATAACTCTAAGGTTAAGAAATCAAGAGGTTCCAGTCACTATTCCTGACACTACTACGCCATCTTGTGATCACTGTTGGTAAATTCCTCTATGAGAGACATTACAGTTTTTTTCCAACTTGCACACACAAATCGGTAACACTTTACTTGACAGTATCGACATAACTCTAACCCTAACCCTAACCCTAAACCTAACAATGACAAAAAACGAATGTCACTTAATAACAGAAGCGTTATGTCATAAACATTTATGACTTGTTTATGACACGTTCATGACAGTGTCATGTCACTCTTACGTTGCTACTGTCAAGTAAAGTGTAACCCCACAAATCTTTACATGTCACAATCATAACATGTCAACTTGTCGCTCAAACCTCATAACCCCATACGAAATCTGAAAAATCATAAACCAATTCTTAGCCTTTGACACACAAAATCTTACAGGAATTAACTTGATTTTCTTGATCTCCTTTCCTTTCATTCCAACCTATCAAAATGGCACACTTATTCATCGGTGCCTCACACTCACTGACACGGCTCTTTCAAAAATATTGGATTTTTGTCCAACTACATATGGTGGTTGTTGTATCTTGCTTTCTCTTTTTCTTGTGTGCTGTACAATACTATTCACAACCGTTATTTGGAAAAATACATATTTTTGGTTTCAGTATTAACAGGTTTCCTGTGTATATTTCAACTTATCTCTGCAGAATACTTTCACTCTTGAATGAAAATATACATAAAACGTATGTACGTATGTACAGAGTTGAAAAAAGACAGAGCTTTGAAAATGCGTGTAAGTGGTTGTAATGGTCCAGCAGACAGCTTGCATAAACCAGCGAGTGGCGCTAGAACTGCTCTGTCAAAACATGTGGGGAAAAACATAGACATACGCATGTAAAACACACCTACTTATGCAGATGCTCTTAACCAACTATACTGAAATCCCTACATATTTGTCCTGTTATTGCATAATATAACGACAAAACCACATATTGCTCCGTGCCAAACTGTAGGTCGACGCACTACATTCCTATAAAAATTCCAATGACCTGAGAAAAGGGTCATGTCAAATCTTTACAATATTGGCATAAGATGAAGTAGACTATTTGTACAAGAATTAACTCATACATTACGTAAATGGCCACTGAGGAATACAGTCCCAAACGTCCATTTAACGCCATGCTCTCGGGGCACCTAATAGCCTATTCAGTCGTGGGGCGTACGCGCGCAGCCACGCACACACATGCACGAAATACAGCACATGTTGCAGTCATTACACTTGTGAAACGTCAACGAGAGATAGAGGCGGTCCCTAGTAGAGACCTACTACAAAGTCTCTGGTATATCGTAGAAGTTTGGAAAACTCTCATGCCGGTTCGTGCAGAACTATGGAACTTCAAAAAAACGAGGAGCCCCCACAACATGCTGTCAACTTACTCGGGGCTGGGGGCGACAACCAGTCCAAACCTGCTGACAGTGCCCAAAAGAGTCTGGCAAACAAACGCAATATCCTTATCGTGGTAAGTGAGTGACCTTTAACATTTGTTCATCTTTGAACGTACTTCACTCCTTCACTGTCTTCTGTGATGACTTCAGGTTATCTAGGTAGAGGTATACAATTAGTTTATAATTAGCGGCATAATCGCTGGTGGTGTTGGACATTCAGTAGCTTTATCACCACATGCTATTGAAGACCACTAAACGGCTGCAGATCGCGGGCATCTGGATATTGTAATATATTGCGTGTCATGGTGATGGTGCAAACGAGTAAGTCCAACAGTGCAACAGTGCAAGAATAAAGTCTAGAGACCAGCATAAAATAAATATAGAGAACTTTATAGCTAAACTCACTTACTTCTTTCGGGAAAGAGAAAATGGTATATTTTGTAAAACACTTGGAAGTCTAGATGACAGATGAGTTCATATTGCTCATCAATGATGCCAGTCCATTTGAACATAAAACCATTTGATGAATGTTGAAGCATTCATCTTTTTGTTCAGTGTGTCTGTGTGATGTTTGAGATGTTCCTGTTCTAGCCTAGAAGCCCTATGCCTTCAGTTGTCAATTGCATTGCACCATGTCAATACT